>NW_023270851.1:0-12353 GCF_011800145.1 Mirounga leonina | reverse complement strand
ATCGATTCTTCTCTGGGAGGTGGTGTGGTGCAGAGGCCGACTTGCAGCGGCCGCCTTGGCCAGTGAGTTCCCATTTCCGACCCTCAGGATCCCCATCTGTAAAAGAGCGCTCATCACGGCACCTGCTCCCAGGGCTGGTGAGGGTCACCCTTCCGAGCTCCTCATGCTGGGGTCTGCGTTCTGTCCTCTGGCACCCTAGCATGTGTGGTTTGTGAAACCTCTTCTCTCGGCTCTTGCCCGGGCCTGCATGTGGAGTCGTTCCTCTCTCCTGCTCTGACAGGTCGGCCTGCTCTGGGCTGACGAAGCCTCTGAAACACTCTTAGGAGGCTTGGGGAGATGTAGGACAGAGCCCTTCATGACCACGGTGCCCCATGGGGATGAAAGTGGGGACCTCATCTAACAGAAGGAGGGACAGCCTGCGGGCAGGGCTGCAGGCACACTCAGGGAGGGGCAGGCGCAGGTGCTGCTCAGCCTAAGTGACAAGCCTCTTTGGGGACCCCAGGAAGGTTTGGGGGAGCACGGTCTGAAGGAGGAGTCTGGGTATCGTTCTAGTCAGGCCCGAGGAGGTGGAGGACGAGATTGGGTGTTTCCTCGGGCTCGTGAACAAGTACCCCAGACTGGAAGCGTCAAACCACAGGCACCTCTGTCAGGCCAGAGGTCTGACAGCAAGGTGTGGGCAGGGTCGTCGGCTCCTGCTGGAGCCCCGAGGGAAACTCCGCCCCAGGCCTCTCTCCCAGCTCCTGGTATTGCCAACCATCCGTGGTGTCCTTGGCTTGTAGATGCACCACCCAGTCTCTGTGTCATTCACAGCGTTGTGTGTGTGCACGTGCAAATCTCCCCCTTCTTACAGGGACACCTGTCACTGGACTGGGACCCATCCTGATCCAGCCTGATGTCCTCTTAACTATACCCGCGAAGACCTTGTTCCCCAGGTTAGGGCTTGGCGATGTCTTTTGGGGGCACGCAGACCCACAGCAGAAGGGCTCTCCTGGCTGGAGTGTCCAGCTGCGCTGAGGGGGTTGGGGAGCAGTACCAGTGCCTGGCCCTCCTCCCCTGGCCACTGTGCACAGCAGACTGGAGCCACGCTTGTCCCCATCCAGCTGTGTGGCCAGTCTTGTTGCTCTGCGCTGGGCAGCTTTGTCCATGGGAGGCCATTTGTGCTTTAGTAAACACAGGATCAGGAAAATTGAAATCCCTGTTGAATGTCTGTGCAGATTGAGCTATTTGGCTCAATATGGTGAATGTCAGCAAGGATTAAATGGTTCGGTTGGATCCATTTCACCTGATGGTATTTTATTTTAAGTATAGCGAATGTAGTACATTTTTAGAAAAAAGAGATTCCTTTTGTTATTGCTGTCGTTAAAGGCTTTGGGGGCCACTCTGGCCCTGGGCCTGCCCCGCGGTGGGGCAGAGCTGGGCCCCTTTGTACCGTCACTGTCCCCGTAAAGCAGAATCCCGAAAGCGTGTGGGTATTCCTAAACTCTGAGATAGTCACCGCAAGGGTCTTTTGTTGTCCCTCCTACTCGGGGTCTCTGGCGTGTTAAGGTCACGTCAGGAATGAGCTGCTTTTAATTAAATTTCACAAAGAATAAATGTTAACTCTAGAAGTGTCTAATTTCTCCTCTGCTGCTGATAGTGGCTTTTGAAAAATGTGCTGTACACTCTAATCTCTGTCATTATGAAGAGGCAATTCTAAAGGATGTATCACTGTTTTCTTAAACGAGAGGAACCTCAGTTATAAATTAGGGTTATTTTTCAGTCTATTTTTGGTCCTCATTAACTTTAGTGAACGTTATTAGAGTCCCCACTCCGGCTGCAGAGTTGTGCGGGCGTGGACGTGGTTTCCACCCAGGTGGCGGTCCTTCTCCAACAGAGCAGGTGAGCTGGGGCCTGCAGGGGCTTCTCCTGGCACCTGGTGGGGCTCGCGGGGACCTGCTACCGCGGGGTGGGGTGAGCAATCAGGACTGTGGAAGGCTGCTTCTCCATGGGGACCCAGCGAGGTCTCCCAGTGGGAAGGGTTGACCCAGTGGAATGGATCCCTCTTGCATTGGGGCTGACACAGTTAAAAGGTCTTTTTATTCTTGTCCTTTCCCCATATCTCACTGCAGATGAGCAGCGGGGGAGAGGCAGAGCCCGTGACTGCTTAGAGCCCTCCCCCCCACATCCCTATCCTTGAGCACAGCCTTCTGGACTCGTCCTCTGGTTCTCTGGTGCACAGAGGAGCTGGGTTTTAGTGTTTCGTCTCATCTTTAGGGTGTGTCTTCAGGTCCTTTGTCACAGAGACTTATGGACTCCTTGCCACTTTCTGAATCCCACTCGGAGCTTCTTGGCCACTGCACTTGCCTGGCTGTGGGACTTTGGGTGGGAGGTAGAGGGGTTCTAAAGAAATGCTGAGCCCCACTTTGGGGCTTGAACCTGGGACACGGCCCAGGAACCGTACCCAGGGGACTACTAGACACGGGGACCTAGGAAAAGAGGGCCTTGCTTTGTGGGCCACACGGCACTGTTTGCTTTAAGGAAAGGCTTTGATTGGGGACAGTTGGGGAAGACAATTGCCTTCATCCAGAGATTTGTCACTGTGGTGTGCCAACCACATTTTGGGAACTAAACCACGGGCATTTAAATAAACCAAGGCATACGTGGAAAGCACACGGTCACTCTCCAAGTGTTGGTGGCTTTGTTGAAAAGAGAAAAGCTCCCCGAGACTTGTGAGAGCAAGCACAAGGCCACCTTGCACTCGGTGTGGGAAGGCGTGCTGTTCTTGAATCCCTAGCTGGGCGGGCAGCAGGAGGGGACTGGCCCTCCGGGTGAGTTCGTTGGAGGTTGGGGAGGGTTGACCTGCCACTCCCCACAAGTGTCATGGCTCAGCTCTGCAGAAGAAAAGCTCAGCGAGGGCGGCTCCATCCCTTCTGCTCACATCGCTGTGGCGAGGGCTGGCCGCAAGGGGGCTGGGGAGTGCAGTGCAGCCCTGCACCTCCATCTGGGGAACGGAAGAGGGAATTTCCCTAGAGCTCTGATGGCCTCCGTCACATGGTCGCCTGCACACCGGCGCCCAGATCTCGGGGGACTGAGCTTGCCTGGGGCAGCTGGCTTCTCTGAAGCTCACCCAGTGGGAAACTGGCCATGGAGCAGGTGTCTCCTCGGGCGGACAGCTGCGCTCGACCGCAGAGTGCACCTGTGTCTTTGTTCTCACCCCCCACCCCACCCCACTTCTTCAGCAGGTTGTTTTCATGCAGTTCAGTGCTTGCATCTGGATAGGTAATTGCAAAGCTTTTTTTCAGACTTTGTGAACAGGGGCAGCACTATTAATAAAAAGGTGGATTCTTGTAGGCCCCCATTTGTGCCCATGTGCCTGGCCTGTCTCGTCTGATAGCAGGCATCTCAGAGAACTCCTTCTGACCACTCCATCTCTTTCCCAGTACTGTAGAGACAAAAGAAAACCACTGTAATGTGAATTCTGGTGTCAGCTCTTTCAGACATTGTTTTTAGATTAATCAGTCCCACCTCCTCCTCTATTCATCCTGCTAATGAGGAGGCAAACCTCGAAAATTGGAAGGGAGGGCAGGGCATTAACACACACACGGACGGACGGGTCTCTCTGCCCTCCTGAGTGACTTCCCTTTGTGCGAGCACAGTGAGCGCTTGATGGTCGGCGCTCCGAGCGACCGAGCCAGCCAGCGGAGGCCAGGGCCACGCACGCCCCATGCAGTATGGTGGTGCAGGTGCTGGCGTGTTCGGGGATCAGGCCGGGGCAGGCAGAGATGCTCGGGGCCGGAGCCACGGTCCTCGGAAAGAACCGTAGCCATTTACTTACTAACTTGAAAGAAACAGAGGATGACCATACACGTCTAAGGGTGCTTTCCTCAGTGTTTGACCAACGGAGTGCTCCTCTTAAGGCTCTTCGGCGTCTGCCTGTGACTGCAGAAGGACGTCTGCCAGTCTCGTGTCTCTGTCCATCTGCCCGGCCACGGATGTGTGACACTTGGAGCCCCTGCTGGAATGTCTGGACCAGCCCCGGGGCTGCATGCTGGCCCTTAGCAGCCCAGTGAGCACTGCTTGCTGTCCAGAGCAGCCCTCAGCTGGGTGGGAGAGACAGTCGGTAGAAAGTGCTAGGAGGCTATGGTGTCATGGCTTTTGTTCTCTCGGCAGAGCCGCGGTGGTGGACCCACGGGCAGAAGACTGGGTGCCCGGTGTGGGTGTCAGGCTGCCCACTCTGGCAGGACACCTGCTGTGTGGCCCCACTGGCCTTGAGCCCCTGTGGGTGGCCCATCACTGGGAGAGGACCTGGCTTCCCAGGGCCCTTCCTCGCCCCCTGCCAGCATCTCTGGGGGTAAAGCAGATGTCCGTGATGCTGGGCAGCCAGGGCAGCCAGGGCAGCCAGCCTCATCCACGGATGCGTTTCTTCTCTGAAGTCAGTACAGCGGCGACCGGGACACGGGGTGTCTGCAGATGAAGGGGCTCTTGCGACGTGGACCTTGATGCAGCTGCGCTTCACAGCCGCCCCCTCCATAAGACGGGGAGTGCCTGCCTTTCATGCGGGGTCTTTGCTGGGCCCCAGTAATCCCAAATCATTTCATCAAGTGGAGTCTGCGGCAGAGTATTTAAATACCTGTCATATCTCTCAAACCCTGGGGCCAGAAACTCTAGTGGTTGCTCTATTCATGGACTCATGTTGCAGTAAAATGTGATAATTGATGAATATCTGTGGGAATGGATATGATTGTGTCCTCTTTAATGAGCTAACAATTTCGTGCCGAAATCTCAGCAGTGCTATTGTTTAGAATAAAGGAGACATGCAAATGAGGCCAGGGCTCAGATTGTGGTGGAACAATGCTGGCAGCCTCTTTATTGGACCCATTAATTAATTCCCCATCAGCCAGTTTCCCTGGGAATGAACTGGAAAAATAATTAAAATGATACATGAGGTAAGGAGTTTAGAAATTCAAAAGGTGAAGGCAAGAATTAGTTTAATACATAATTAGACATATTATTTGTGACCGTACATTTTTTTAAACGTGGTTCACTGAGGCAGTAGGGTCCTATTTTTAGTCCTGGATAGCTAATAAATACCATTTGGGGCTGTTTTTCAACTCATAAAGGCTCATAAATTTTCTTAATGACATTAAGTGCCTAATTATATTGTACATTGTTAAAATAACTCCTATTGCAAAATCTAATAATACAACAAAAGTTGCAAAAGCAAGTTTTTAAAGGAGTTAATTTGACTGAATTACCAAGTGAAATTCTGAGTGTTTAGGCCAAATTGAAAGAGTTTCAGCCAGAAACCCGCAGGTTCACATTTTTGTTGCACATTTGCTCAGAGGTGAACCTAGAGCACCAGCCTCCCGCTGGAGAGAGTGGTCTGGGTGGAAGGCTGAGCTCCGTGCGCTCAGGTCTTGTGAGCAGGTGAATCTAGGGGAGCGTCATTCCCACTGTCATAGCTGGTGCGCCTCAGCCCCGGTGGCCGTGCTGTCCCTGTTAGGCTCCCTGGATAGCTGCTGGATTAGGCTTTGCGTGGTGCAAAGGCATTTGAATTCCAGCAGGCAGTAAACGTTGTCCCCCCATGTAAGACCCCGGCACGTGGAGGGTCCAGAGTCGCCCTAAATGAACCAGACCAAACACCTGCCCTGTTATTCTGAGTCATACCCTGAGGACGCTCTGTCCGGCAGTTCTGTTTCTGGGAATCGCAAGGGATAGATATTTCCTGAGGTTATTGATATTAAATTTGAACTCCATCCTAGAAGTCAGTCTCCCAAACTATTGGAGAAAAGAATAAAAACTAACAAAACAAGTAAATGAAAACCACGGATAAAGGTCCCCCTCCCCCACCATGAGCCCGTCACCGTCGTAAATACTTAGTGCACGTTGGTGTGTGTCGCCAAGCAATAGCTGACCAGGAGCAGGGCATTGTTTCCCGTTGTCTCCTGGTGCTCTTGAGGCTCTGAAGAGATATTCGCTGATGCAGGGTCTCCCTGCCAGGAAGCCCGGCCCTCCCACGGGCGCTGCATGTGTAGCCCTCAGCCAGTCCCTGCCCACCCTCAGCCCCTTTTTGGTGGCATGCAGATTCCCTCCCTCCCCCAGATGTTGGACGTTCATGGTCTCCCCCAGGCCTGAACTGCTCAGGGGTTGGCTGCACCCCCCTGTTTATGATTTGTGTTTACAGTCAGAATTGAAATGGGAACCCCTTAGCTCAGGGACAGAGGGAAACCCTGCCATTTCCATCCATGCCTTTTAAATGGAACTCTGCCCATCCATCATCCTGTGATTTGATCCACCAACCCAGAAACACTTGCTCATGCTTTATGGGTATGGTTTGTGGAAGCTCTGGGAAAGAGGAAAACAAACAAGCCAGTCCTAATAAATAAAAGTTATTTCCTCATTTGAATTTCTGAGACCAGGGAGTCAATATGATGCAGACATCAATCTTTCTGTTCTTGAAGGGGAGGAAGATTTCTTACTGTGTCATGCTGGGTTGGGATGAGAAGTGGGTGGTGTGTGCCTGGCTGGGCTCAGTCCTCCTCCCCTGGGGCTGCCTGCCTTTTTGTATTGCAATTATGCACAGCCCCGTGTTCCCTTGGTCTTTAAGAGTATTTTTTTTTTGTAAAACTTCACATTTCCAGGTGGGTAAGCACGGTGTGGGTAGCCAGAGACTCCTTTTTCTCTTTGAGGCCCTTGAGTGTGCTCAGAAAGGTGTCCTTGGAAAGGGTCCGCCAGGGCAGAGGCACGGTGGGAAAGGGGGGCAGCATGACCTGCACTTTGGTGTCAGCTTCCCCTGAGCCAGGCCCCGACTTCTCCCTGATGGCCACTCGGCCTCATTCGCTGCCTCCCCAGCACTGGGCAATTGTGTGATTCTGAAAATAAGCCCATTAAGCTGTTTATCACCATGTTCTTGGCTTTTAGCAGTGCAGTGCCGGGGCCCACATTTGGCGGAAAGTGACATACTAAGTCAGGTTAGCGGAGTGGCCTTTCACCGCATTTCAGAGGTAGGGTCCCCTTTTCTGCGCACGTACAGCACTTTGCCAGACCCTGTGAGCACGCCGGCTGCACCGCAGCATTACTGTGTTCACACCTACTGCGCACAGGGGGCCAGGAAGTCCTTGAGGGTATGGACAATCTGACTCAGCTCTGTGTCCCAGCACCTTGCACAGGACTGGGTGTGCTGGCGTCTGCACGTGGGCTTCCCTGATCTCATGGCTTCCCTGATCTGATTGACCTGGTGTCCTGTTGGGCACACTCATAAACACTTGCCAGACCTTGTTTAGGTGGAGGATAATGTGGCCCTGTCCCCCAGCCATCACCACTGGGCCTCTTGGCATTGTGTATCGTGGGTCGCCTGGCAGCCAGGGCCAGCAGGGAGCCATCCTCTGGTTGCAGACTCACCCCACACTTCTGCATGAAGGATGGGTGGTTTCAGGCAGCGTTTTGGTCCTAGGGTCAGATTCGAATGTAAAACTGAGAAGTCCTAAATTTATTAAAGGCTTTCTTTTGGGGTTGGATATATGCAGTAGATTTTCTATCCCTCTCAATTCTGTCTTAAAATTTAATGCTGCCATAAAAATGATGGATAACAAATTATTCCAGGAAAAATGATATTGAAAGACTCTTCTAACTGTTGAAGCAGAAGTATAGACTTGGTGCAGAAATATATGTGACCCAGAAAACTCACAAGGAAATAGGAAATCATGTATGTTGTGGAAAGCACAACCGCATAATGTTCCAGGCTGTAGAAAACAACAGTTTTTATTCAAGATATTGAAGGACTGAATCTATTTTGTCTGTTGGCACCTTTATTAACATAGTAACTCTGTGCCTTTCTAGAATTAATTATGCAGCCTTCCCTACTTGTAGCACTGTGGGATCCTAGCAAAGAGGTAGGAAAGCCCAAACCTGATAATGGATGTCAGAAAGGTCCCATATGATAAGCTGTGTCCATTACTCACGCAGGCATTCCTGGGCCCCCTTGGTGCATCTTTCCAGAGTCCCATCAGTATGGTTTTGAACGGTGTGAGGCTGTGGTTAAAACCACAGATGGCTGGGCCCAGGAACCCCCCAGGCCCTCCCCCCCCGGCCCAAAGAAAAGAAACTCAGTAATGCTGGTGCCAGGGAGAACCGACAACCAGACCACAGTCTGCACTGGTAGAAGGAGGAACAGATGTGAACAAATCAGACATAAGCCCTCAAGTCCCACAGCAGCCTGAGGCAGGTTGGTTCAGGCAGACAGCCCTTTATTCTTTGGAAGGCCTTGGGGACAGCACTCCATGGCAGGTCTTTAAAAAGCATAATACTAAAAGAAAATGATGCAGATTTGAGATCCTCTTGTTTTTACTCCAGAGCAGTGGGAGTGATGGTGCTGATGATGCTGGCGCCCTGGTCCCTGGCCCGACGGGTCACCCGGGCCCGCTCATGGCCTGTTTGTTCCCCAATGGGTGTCACCTCATTTTTTTACAAGAACTTGGGAGAAAGGACAGGCTATATCTATGACTTCTGGCTGGAAGTGTCACCATGACAACTCGGGAGGTGTTGGAAACAGGCACTTTGCTAATTTCAAATCTTAACCCTTCCCAGGCAACTCTGAAATTTTTTCTCTGGAGAGAAGTGGGCTCATTGTGAAATGTGTCTCTCATTGTTCCTAAGCTACATCCATTCAAGTGAATAGTTCACTTTTTTGTGTAGGTTTAGAGAAACAGATGCACACGATCTAATTCCTTTCTTTAAGCATTTTAATGTTAACTTCTTTAGAGTTCCTTTGATGGCCAGCTTTTCCAAGAAGAGGCAGGATTATGTGAACAGTGCTGCCTGGATTCTGTTGTTCTGTTGGTTCGCTGAGGCACAGAAGCCCCATGCCACCGGGCAGCTGTCCTGCCTTCCTGCCTCATTGCCTTTGCGGGCACCTCTCTTGCCCATCAGATAAAACCCAGACAGCTCGGGCTGACTTTTAGGGACCTTTACCATCCAGCCCCATCCTACACTTCTAGCCCCATTCATCAGGAGACCCATGTGCACCTACTCCAGCTCAGAGCCAGGCCAGCAAGGAAGAGGGCACAGAGGCAAGTAAGACATGGTCCTTGCTCCTGAGCCTCTTGGAAATTAGACTGAACAGAGAGGAACTGTTGAAGGCCAAGTGCTAACCCCAGAGTTGGGGCTGGGGGGAGGACTCAGATCCCTGTGTCACTTCCTGTGTGGGTCAGCGGCAGCTTTATAGCATGCTGAGCTTGAAATATGGCATATCACCTTAATACACCCAAGTGCTGATAGAGTATCAAAAGCACAAGAACTTGTAAGTGCATGAAAGCTTGCAGGAAAGTCGAGTCATCACCAGAGGCCCAAGTAAAAATTGGTGGAGGTGGTGGGGGGCGTTTGCTGTTCTCTAGGGTTAGGTTCGAACACACTCTTGAGACAAGATATAGATCTTGTGACCCTTACAGGTAGGGAATGTGGAGCTAAGGCACCTAAGTCAAGCCAGAGCACTGGAAGGCTATACTCTTGGACAAAGGTGAACTAGGAAAAAAAAAATTCATTTGCTGGCTCTGGGAGATAACTGTGTTTCAGCCTGGTCTTTCAGGTAGGGATGGAGAAAAGATGTTCTTCCCTGTTAACTTTTTACCCATGTTTAACATTTGAGTTTACAAAATCAGTAACTTGGGAACCCGCAAATAACAATTAACATAAAAAGATAATCAGGACAATTAATATTACTGGAACATGTAGCACAAGTGTAGCTGGAGGTTTTAATTTTTTATCCCAGCAGTTGATAAAATGAATACACCAAAGATCACTGAAAGTGTACAGGAGACACGAAAATATCATCAAGCAACTTATTTGGTCTTGTTAGCAATCCAACAACTAGAGATATCCAGCAGAATTCTTGTCACGTACACAATGACTAGTAACCAAAATAGTTTACCTTGAAATTTAAAAAGATTGAAATAATATGGTTGAAATCATACAGAGTATGATATCTAACCGTAATAATAGAATTAAGTTAGAAATCAGTAAGAATGGTGCCTAAAAATCTCTGAATTTTTGCAAAGTAAGCAGCACACTTCTAAAGAACCCTTGAGTCAAAGAAGTCAAAGGGAAAGCACATAATATTTGGAACTGAATGAATAATAAATACGTAACATCTGAATTTGTGGGATGTAGCTAAAGCAGTGCTTAGAGTGCTAATATAGTCCTATAAATGCATACATCAGAAAAGAAGAAAGATTTAAAATAAATAATTGTAGTTTCCCCCTTCAGAGGAAAAGAAGAGGAAATTAATCCCAAGGAAGCAGAAGGAAGGAACCAAAAAATGAAAAAGACAAAAATCAATGAAATAGAAAATGGGCAAGCTCTAGAGCAAACAAGCCAAAAGTTGGTTTATTGAAAAGATCAATAACACTGAAAAATCTCTAGCTAGTATAATAAAAAAAAAGAAAAAAAATTTGACTAATATCATGAGTAAAGAGGAGAGAGGAGACATCACTATAGATCCTACAGATATTTAAAATATAATAAGGAAACGTTATTAACAACTTTATAAATTAACAACCTAGATGAAATTGACAAGTTCCTTGAAAGATACAAATGATCAAACTTTGCACGAGAAGAAATAAGCCAGAAAAACCCTGTATCCATTAAAGAAATGGCATTTGGAATTAAGAACTTTCCTACAAAGACAACTATAGGCCCAGATGACCTCTCTGGTGAACGTTCAAACATTTAAGGAGGAAGTGATAACCAATCTTATACAGATTCTTTCAGAGAGTAGCAGAGGAGTGGGCACGTCTCAGCTCTTTTGGTTAACATAATTGAGATGCCAAAATGAGACAAGGGCATTATAAGAAAAAAATATAAGCCAATATCCCTCATTAAAATAGATGCAAAAATCCTTGACAAAGCATTAGCAAATTGAATCAAGTAATATATAAAAATTGACAGTACATCGTGAATAAGTGGGATTTATCACAGGCATGCACAGTTGGTTGAACCTTCAAAAATCAATCATTGTCATTGATCCCATTAACAGAATAAAGGAGAAAACCATATGATCATGTCAAAAGATGCAGAAAACACATTTGATGAAATTCATTACCCCCTCATGAAGAGAACTCTCAGTCAACTGGAAATGGAAGGAAGCTGTCTCAGTGATGAAGGGCATCTACAAGATCTTGCAGCCCATATCATATTTAATGGTGAAGTTGGTAAATGCTTTCCCCCCTACGTTGAGAACAAGGCAAGAATATTTGCTCTCACCACTTCTGTTCAATATTGTACTTGAAGACCTAGCTAGGGAATCAGGAATGAAAATAAAATAAAAGGTCTAATAATTGAAAAGGGAAAAGTTAAACTGTCCTTATTGATTGCATGCGTGGAGAATACTAAAGAGTTATAAAAAACAGTGATGAAGATGCTGGGTATGAGGTTAATAAGTAAAAATCCATTGAATTTCTGTATATTAGCATTGAACAATTGGAAGATGAAATCTAGAGATCAATACCAGTTATAATAACATGAATTCGTAAGAATACTTTGGGATAAATTTAGCTAAAAATACTTATCTTTACCCTAAAAATTGTAAAACGTTGCTGAGAGAAATGGAAGAGATATGCGATAAGATATACCATGTTTATAAATTGAAGGACTCTTGCTATTAAGATATTCTCCCCATATTGATCTTAGGAGTTAATGCATTCCCAATCAAATTCCTACCAAGCTTTTTTTTTTTTTTTTTTTGTAGAAACTATCAAGCTTATTCTGAAATTTATATGGAAATGCAAAGGACCTAAGATAGCAAAATTCAAAAAATTTAATAAAGAACGAAGTTGGAGAATTTAACCTCTTCATTTCAAGATAGGCTATAAAGCTGCAGTAACCAAGACAATTATAGATAGACTATAGAATAATGGAAGCAAGTAGAGTCCAGAAGAGTTAAGAGACAGACAGGGAGGACATGTTCGTAATACACATACCTGATGAAGGACTCTATCCAGGATGTATACAAACTCCTATAGCTCAGTATCACAAAGACAAAAAGCCCAGTCAAAAAAACAGACAAAAGGTTCAGACATATTACAACAGAAGATGGACAAATGGCCATTGAACGCTTGAAAAAGTACTCAACATCATTGGTCATCCGGGAAACACAAATTAAACTACAATGAGGTACCACTGTGCCATATGCAGCAGAACCACTAAAATTAACAGAATGGACAATGCTGAGCATTAACACGTATGTGGAAAGGTCTTATGCAGGGCTGGTGGAAATGCTAAATGATACCACCACTTCCTGTAACACTGAACATGCATCTCTCCTCTGATTTAACAACTCCATTCCTAGGTGTTTACGCAGGAAAAATGAATATTTATGTACG
>NW_023270850.1:16010-29765 GCF_011800145.1 Mirounga leonina | reverse complement strand
GCTTAACAGACTGAGCCACCCAGGTGCTCCTCTAATGAATATGTTTTAAGTGAACATCTAATTCAAAGCATGGCAGGACTACTCCATTTTCCCACTCTGGACTTGATGACATCTCAGTTACAGTTGTCTATCAGTGTAGTAGTCATGTGCAAACCTAACAAATGATTTCTGCTATTGTAAAGCTTGGGGACTTTATATTCTTTCTGCTTTCCGTTAGGACTCACACAAGGGACTTTTGTGATACCATTTTTCCTGTCAGATTCTTGCACTTTTAAAGGAAACTCCTAAAGACCTACTCTTATCCCAGAGGATAAGTTTCTCATGGAATATTACATTGTGAAAGACAGATGGAACGCCAGTTGGTGCCGAAGACAAGTTATATGGTGCCACTCCACTTTGGTACAGGCTCCTCATGTGTAACCGTTCCATAGTTTCTGGTCACCATTATTTATTCTCTACTTCTTGACAGTCATCATCTTAATATAAAGTCATTTACTAGAAAATTTGTATTGCTACATTGTGCTTACACAATACTGAGGGTTTTCCACTCCATATTTCTGTTGTGGCTTAGATAAAAAGTAAACGAATGTTCACTTACTGTGTCCTATCAATTCTCCATACTCTCTAGTGACAGAAGCTGCTTTTATAACTTTATAGCATACCTGGTCATTTTAAGTGAACTCCTTCAGCTTTATGGAAGGGGCCTGTTGGGTAGGTCTATTGAAGGTCTGTGGCTCAAGGAAGTCTATAGGTTTTGTTCCCTCTCAACCTGACCTTTCTAGGTAAGGATGCCTGTAAGAGGTAAATAAGAGTTACTTTTATTCAATGATTCAATAAATATTATTGAGTGACTACAGAGTGGTAGCTATGCTAAATATTGAGCTTACACTAGTGAACAAAAATCTCATTTTTTAAGAAGTCCACTTTGGAAGATAGATAAAAACAAATAACTACCACGAATGAGTGCATAGTTACAAACAATGCTATTGGTGGAAAGAAAGGTACACTCAAGAGGGTTGCCTCTTAACTTTTCTGAATGTTAGAAAAGATTCCTTCTGGGGGTGATGTTTAATTTGAAACCTCAAGGATAGTTTTGGGGAGGAAAGATGCCCGTACTGAAGGACCAAGAAGGAAGAAGATGTATGTATAAAGACCCAGTGGGAGCAGGCACAGGGGAAGCCCGGAATGCAAAGGCATAAGCATCCACTCTCAGTTTTTGCTTTTGTTGGTGTGTGTGCACAATGGTGTGCTGGAACTTCTCCTCTGAACTCAGACACTTCCACAAAGGCACTCTCATCCATGAGTGATTGTCAAAAGCAGTGTTCTTGTGGAGAAGATGATAGAAAATTCTTATTTTGCCATGTTGATGATGTCACTCTATCCTTTTCCAAAATTTAGTCTTTAATATCAAAGCAGTGAGAAACCATAAAAGGACTTTATATTAAAGATACTCAAAGTTGGGGCGCCTGGGTGGCCCAGTTGGTCAAGCGACTGCCTTCGGCTGAGGTCATGATCCTGGAGTCCCGGGATCGAGTCCCGCATCGGGCTCCCTGTTCAGGGGGGAGTCTGCTTCTCCCTCTGACCCTCCCCCCCTCACGTGCTCTCTCTCTCTCTCATTCTCTCTCTCTAAAATAAATAAATAAAAAATCTTTTAAAAAAAAAGATACTCAAAGTCTTCTGTACTACTTTTACTAATCTGAGACCCAAGTTTTCTGAGTTATTTATTAGGCAGTACCAGGTGATATAATTCACGGCTTGTCCCTATGTTAATTTAAATCAGTAGAACAGCAATTTGGACACTGGGTTGACTTTGAAAAGTGGATATCCATGGAAGGAATATAACATATCTCCTATAGTTTTCGTTAAAAGGATTTAGCTTTAATGTATTTTGAAAAAATTGTGGATGTTGGCTCTGGATTATCCCAGTATTTGTGACTGATGAACTGTATTTGTTTCAAATTTCATATACTTTTTATCAACTTGCAGAAGGGTTATTGGGACTTGGAGGTCACTAAGACAGCTACACAAAACAAACAAACAAAAAACAACACACACACACACACACACACACACACACAAAAACTTTTTAAAATTTATGGGTAGAATGACACTCCAGAGGAAATATGGGCTACAGACACTTCTCATTAGATGTTGATGAGCGATAAAAGATATGCCAGAAATAAAACAGTCACAGAAACTTATTTCTGCCATTATACAATGAATGGGGTTTCCTTTGACACAAATAACAAATCTTCCCAAGAAAGAGAACCCTCTAAGCTTTTGGGGTTAAGTGTTGAGTTTCCCTGAAGCCTTTGGATCCTTTCTGGTAAGATGATCCACGTGCAGTATTTGGATCTGTTCTGAAGTTGCACGTCCATCGTCCTCATTTATCTCTTGTCAGTCTGCAAAGCAGAGAAGGACGAGCCAACCCAGTGTTTAGTCATGCCTCTTCAGTGGGTTTTGCACAATCCTCTTCTCTGTTCTGCCTAATAACATGCTGCTAATATTTTACTTCATCTTAAATGCAGCTCAGAAATAAAAGGGCCCTATAAGCCTTCTTCTGTGTATAGTGCCAATCAATTAGAGCCTTCAAGCTCTATTGACTAATTAATAGTTATCTTAGGGAAAACAGAACTTATTAGGGACTTATATGTGGAATTAAAGCAAGTTGTCTGTGTATGATTCTACTATTGGTAGAGCCAACATAGATAAGCTCTACAATATTGCCAAAGTTTGTAGAAATTATTTGAGTCATAGCTTATAAGGGGAAAAGAGAGATTCCTTGCTGAATTCTTTGTTGATGATGTATTGATTTGATCCCCTGGCTCGCAAGTGTGTTTTTGGAAAAAATCCAAGGTTTTTAAAAGTAGATATTTTATATAATTAAATAACATAGTGCTCTGAGGACAGTTTGAAGAACATGCTTTATTAAAGAAAAATGAAATGTGAAATTCTGTCCCGGGGTCTATTTATTCTTTTACAAAATTATCCACCAATCTGTCCTGGCTTAAATATTATATATATTATATCTTATTATAATACCTATATATATTTTACATTGTATGAAAAGTAGATATGGTTCCATTTTTAAAGCCTAAGCTATATGTGAACATCATCCCATAGGCAGATATCTCAGCACCTCAAAAGCATTCATTAGGCTAACCATGCCAAAGCAATGCAATGTGTATGTTCGTAATTTCTTTCATAATCAGCAAATAACAATGTTTTGGGGTAACGAATATATGCTCAGCCAAAAGCTAGACGCTGTAGGGGGTGAAGAAAGTATATAAATAGTTTTCCTGTCCTCAAGAAGTTAGCAGTTCATGTGAGGGAATAATGCCCCTTTAACAAGCTGATCATAATTTCATACTTTTGGAGCTTTGCTGGTGTTGGTATACATCTGCTTGTTCCCTGAATTCTAGCTTTGTATCTATAAGCAGGATGTGCAAGTGCTGAGAGTGTAGAGATCAAGTTCGACAGCTGTGATTCTTGAACTGTTGAAGCAGTACTGTAGCAGGGGCACTGGCCATCAGGATAGACATGGCCATCAACAGTCCATGTGGCCTTCCCAGTGCCCTGATACCTGGTGTCCCCAGCAGTAGCCCTGATTTCTGTGCTAATAAGCACAGAGTAAGTACTTGATAAATACTTGTGCTTAATTAAGCTCTACAAAGCAAGATACACAGATAAGTCTTTTTACCGTCTCTGGGTGACCAAAGAGGAGTTTATAATCTGAGTTGCTTTTTTTCCCCTAGTTAAAACACCATTAAGCTATTAAAGTAATGGATTATACACTGTCGATTACAAGTAGATAAGTGTCTTCAAATAGACTGTTTCTTTAGAAATCAATAGTGAACCCAATTCAGCCAGCATTAAAAATATTCTGCAGTTAATATTATTAAAACACTGAGGTTTTAGACAAACTGCCAAAATAAATTTTTGTTTGTTTGTTTGTAGAAAATTTTTACCATTGCTTCAAGCTGGATGTATTAAAAAACATTGATTCTATCAGAAACCAAATGCAGTTAGTACTAAGCATCTATGACCTGAGCGGGTCATAAACATTCTGTTGGTTTTTGAGATTATAATAATTTTTTTAAAAATGCATTCTGATTATAGGAAAAATTAAATACACTTAATTTAAAAAGAATAAAATTGCTTGGTTAACTACCACACATATGTAAGTACCACCAACTATTTTGATGTGTAGCATTGCATTCTTTTGAATAGAAATGAAAATAAAACAGGGGCGCCTGGTGGCTCAGTTGGTTAAGCATCTGCCTTAGGCTCAGGTCATGATCTCAGGTCCTGGAATCGAGCCCAATGTGGGGTTCAGCAGGGAGTCTGCTTCTCCCTCTCATACTCCCTCTGTGCTCTCTTTCTCTCTCTCAAATAAATAAATAAAATCCAAAAATAAATAAAATAAAATTTAAAAATAAGGTCATTTTGTCAACTGTTTTTTTAATTTATATTATTTAACATTGTTCTCAAAACGTAATTCTTACTGGCTGCATGAAATGCAGTTATAACCTATATTTTCAAAATTTTCACTTTTAGATACAAGACCTTATTTTTCATGCACTTCTTCCTGCATGGCTTGTTATTTCTTTCTTTTTTTTTTTTTTTTTAAGATTTTATTTATTTATCCGACAGAGAGATAACGAGAGCAGGAACACAAGCAGGGGGAGTGGGAGAGGGAGAAGCAGGCTTCCCGCCGAGCAGGGAGCCCGACGCGGGGCTCGATCCCAGGACCCCGGGATCATGACCTGAGCCGAAGGCAGACGCTTAACAACTGAGCCACCCAGGCGCCCTGGCTTGTTATTTCTTAAAATAATTCATGAAAATGCAATTGTTTGGCCAAAACATGTACACATCTCTAAGGTCTTCACTGTACACTGTCAAATTACTGCTTTCAAATTCTTAAGCATCCCTTAAGGCAGCTCTATAGTCATTGAAACTGTGGGTCACAGTCCTATGTTACTCAAGGGAAAAGAACAAAGTTTAAAAATAAGCATACTCTAGTTTTTTTTTTTCCTTTTTTCCTTTTTTCCATTATTTTAATCTGCAGTGACAAAAGGTGTTTAAGACAAGAGTCGGGCTCCCAATTTTTTCAGCTACTCTTTTCAGTTCACATCTGGAATTGAAATAATCACTAAAAATAACCAGATCAATAGTTCTCTAGGGCAATGCAGAAGGAGCTTATTCCAGAGGAAGGTAGGAAGCCTCTTTCAGAAGTCTTAGGGTTTGATTTGATGTAATTAGTTGGCTGTTTCCTCCTCTTTTCTTCAGGGTCCTTAGCCAAAGCTAGCTCAAAAAGGACAGTGATGTGTTTGACCTGGTGAGCTGTTCAGGGGCTTGTGTGATAGAACTCAGATGCTACCAGTTAGGTTCCTGGTGGAACCCATTCTGCAAAAGCTCATGCGTTATCCCTCCCTCCCAGTTAGTGCAGAAACACTAACTTTGTCAGCAGCTTGAGGGGAACAGTCAAAGGAACTAGATGGCATGCAGAATTAAAGCTTTATCTTTGGGTTCCTTGGTAGAAATAAAAAATAAAGAAATAAGGACATAGAACTGGGAACAAGGCAGTGCCCTTGCATGTTTGACCAGTATTTGAATTGCTTAATGAAATATTAAAGGGAATCATTATTTCCACTATCAAAGCTTTGTTTATTCAGGGTGAAGGAAAGTTTTGTCCTATCTAGGTTTACTCCCTCACCGAAATCCTCAGGGACTAGTTACTGACAAAGAGACTCATTCAATCACAGATTTGCAGCTGGGTCTATGACTGTGTTTTATGTATTTAAATCTTCTAATGGGGAAGGGGGGTGGGAACACCTTTTTTTTTTCACTCCCTCTCATGTCTTATCCAAAACATTCTCAAACCTGAGAAGTTGGTCTAAACTTTTTCTCTGAAATCCGCTTTCCAATTTATTGGTTTTTTTCAGAAGCTGATGTCCGGCCATGTTTTGAAAGGGTCTAAGTCAGAACTTAGTGAAGTAAACACATGGATTATTCACATGGTGTGGTCTGCACCCTTTCCTTACCCAAAACTCCTTCAGCAGCACTCCCATTGGTGCCCAGAACATAGATCATTACAGCTAAGACTTGGGATGAACTGTTTTACCAAGTAAATTCCCTCTTAAAATGGAAATGTGCAATTTTATCTGTTAACTGATAACACTTTTATCGTTTGGTTCTTTTTGCTTTACATTATTTTTTTAAAACCATGATTACTTTAATAATTTAATAATGAATATGTACACATCTAGCCTGAGATCAATGCATTAATTATAACACAAACTTTTTAATCACATATAGCAGGGTTTCTCAACCAAACAGCACTGTTGACTTTTGAGGCTGGATAATGCTTTGTTATGTGTAGGGCTGGGGCGGGTGGGGGTGGGGTGTGTTCCTGTGATGGTAGGATATTTAGTAACATTCCTGGCCTCTACACACTAGATGACAGTAGCAAACCCCCTTACCCATTTTGGCAGCTGAGCATTTGTCCAGATATTGTCAAATGTCCCCTGAAGAGCAAAATCACCCCTCTCTGGTTGAATCCACTGACCTACAGGGATTAAGGCACTGATTCACTCCTCCAGTCTGGATTGAGTACCTGAGGAGCATGAACACCCAGAAGTTCCTGCCCCCATGTAGTATATATTCCAGTGCATGTGAAAGATCTTGGAAAGTCAGAAAGCTCTGCAAGGCCACCATATATATCAGTGTGAGCAAACAATTCAGACCGCACATCAAAAATATGTTCCTGGACAAAAGAGAGAATCGTCCCTTGGCTGGTAGGGGATCCCAAAGGGTCATTCCTTAATTTATTATTTCACCAAGGACTGGCCCTCTTCAAGGGAAAATGTGGTCATATTAAATCATAGCCCCAGGAAAATTCTAAGAAAGAATGCACCCTGGATGGATATTAGGTAGAAGCTGTGGCTTCTGGATGGCTTTAGATCCAGAACTGAGCCCTGTGAAGCCCAGAAGGAGAATGACTATCAGGAGAGGTGTTCAGACCACTATTGCACGCTGCTGTTTACTCATTCTTGTCTCATGTTCCTTTGGCTATGTTTCCAAGCCCAGGAGCCCAAGTCTTCCTCTTGGTTTGGCCTATTGACACCCCACCCTCGCATGTAGGTGTATCTTAGTGACCTCCAGGTGCCAACTCTGCACTGTCTATTGGAGAGGAGCCATTGCTGAGGCCTCATTGCTTTTTCCTGTTCCTGCCATGATCTTACCTGGGCAGGATTCTAGGTCTTCTGCTTGTTCAAGTGCTTCTTTTTGTTGGGACCACCTAAGGATCAAGGAAGAGAGGATTTTCTACCCTAAGGACTGTAGCTGTGTGATGCACCTCTTCCCTCTTCCAATTCTCATGCAGGATAATTCTGCTAATGCCTCTTGCATCACAATAAGGCACAGTCCATCTCCTGCAAGGAAGAGCCAATTGAGGGACAGAAACTTAAAGGCACACAGTTCACATATTTTTGACTAACAAGTCTTTGCTTCCAAGGTATCATCCCTTCTCAAGACTTCTTTATTCCATGCCTAAGGGAAGGCCAATAAGAAGACCACCCTTAATTGAATCCCTTGGGAATGTCCCTAGTTCTTAGTTGAGGTATTTCTTGAAATTTCTGATAGTCTCTGCAGATGAACATTTAGTCAGTGGGTGCTACAGACTTTGTCTTGACTTCAGATGGGTAACACCCTGATCCTCATTAGAACAACTTTCCTAGAGTCTGTGTTATAATTGTCAAACCAAATTTTTTCTCTGTTTCAGAAATTAGATTTCCTTTTTTTAACTGAACTTGCTCATTACTGACATGCTTGTTAGCCCTGCTGTTGTAAGAACTGTGTTTCTCCTTTGTTCAAAATCACATACTCATTTCTAAACATGCCCACTCTCTCTATTTAATGCTTCCAAGTACCCCTTCTTTTGGGGATTCAGCCTCCCCCAAATAAAAGTCCTCATTTTATCCCTTATCATTACCTAGCAGGGTGTGTGTGTTCGCATTATAACCAGCTACAATCATATTTTATTGACTCTGTCCCAATTGGTATATCATTTTCCAATTGACACACTTATAAAAGCATGGATTTCTCGGGGTAGATCTCTGAAAACACTGAATTCTGCATACATGCAAATCTACATACATGCAAATATCTTAGCAAGAACAAGGGAAGATATAGACCCAAATGGTAGATGTAGGACCAGGGCTTTTGAGATCCATATGAAATATCAGCCAGGAAGAGTTTTCCCCTTTAATTCTTCTTTTGGATGCTTCTCTTAAAGACACCAGATTTAATACCAGCATTTTGATCCGTTTTCAGGCACTTTAGAAAGGTTACAACCTGTAGATTAGAGCTTTTATGGAATGGTGTATGTTTTATAACTATTGGCTTCAATTTGGATTACTCAGCACTTAGCTTCTTTTTGGAATAGATCTAAAAGGTAACAGTCTCTTGTTTACTTCATTTATTTATAGTGTTCACCTAATAGTGACCTTTTCAGGACAGCCTTCTACCCATAAGATTTCCAAGTAATGGAATTTACATTCTGTTACTGGATTACAGACACATTTACTCAGGAAACATATTTCAAATATAATATGTACAAGTAAACCAATCTGCGTGTTGCTATCTCAAGTGATGTTTAAATTATACCACCTCACGAATGAGTTCAACAGTGTTCTTGGAGCATACTGAATCTGTAGTGGCCTGAGGAATCATTTAATCCAGTAATTCTCCATGTGACCCCTGGATATCACTAGGAGCTTGCTAAAAATGCAGATTTCAGGCCTGGCCCCAGGTCTACTAAATCAGGGACTTCGGGGCCTGGACACAGGCATCTGTGTTTTAACTAGTCCTCCACGTGATTCTTTTTTTAAAAAATTTTTTATTGTTATGTTAATCACCATACATCATTAGTTTTCGATGTAGTGTTCCGTGATTCATTGTTTGTGCATAACACCCAGTGCACCATGCAGAACGTGCCCTCTTTAATACCCATCACCAGGCTAACCCATCCTCCCACCCCTCTAGAACCCTCAGTTTGTTTCTCAGAGTCCATCGTCTCTCATGGTTTGTCTCCCCCTCTGATTTCCCCCCCTTCATTCTTCCCCTCCTGCTATCTTCTTTTTTTTTTTTCTTAACATACATTGCATTCTTTGTTTCAGAGGTACAGATCTGTGATTCAACAGTCTCACACAATTCACAGCGCTCACGATAGCATATACCCTCCCCAGTGTCTATCACCCAGTCACCCCATCCCTCCATCCCACCCCCCACTCCAGCAACCCTCAGTTTGTTTCCTGAGATTAAGAATTCCTCATATCAGTGAGGTCATATGATACATGTCTTTCTCTGATTGACTTATTTCACTCAGCATAACACCCTCCAGTTCCATCCACGTCGTTGCAAATGGCAAGATCTCATTCATTTTGATGGCTGCATAATATTCCATTGTATACCGCTTCAGATCCCTACCTTTGTATCTTTGGGGTAAATACCCAGTAGTGCAATTGCTGGATCGTATGGTAGCTCTATTTTCAACTTTTTGAGGAACCTCCATACTGTTTTCCAGAGTGGCTGCACCAGCTTGCATTCCCACCAACAGTGGAGGAGGGTTCCCCTTTCTCTGCATCCCCGCCAACATCTGTCGTTTCCTGACTTGTTAATTTTAGCCATTCTGACTGGTGTGAGGTGGTATCTCATTGAGGTTTTGATTTGGATTTCCCTGATGCCAAGGGATGTTGAGCACTTTTTCATGTGTCGGTTGGCCATTTGGATGTCTTCTTTGCAGAAATGTCTGTTCATGTCTTCTGCCCATTTCTTGATTGGATTATTTGTACTTTGGGTGTTGAGTTTGATAAGTTCTTTATAGATTTTGGATACTAGCCCTTTACCTGGTATGTTATTTGCAAATATCTTCTCCCATTCTGTCGGTTGTCTTTTGGTTTTCTTAATTGTTTCTTTTGCTGTGCAAAAGCTTTTTATCTTGATGAAGTCCCAATAGTTCATTTTTGCCCTTGCTTCCCTTGCCTTTGGCGATGTTTCTAGGAAGAAGTTGCCACGGCTGAAGTCAAAGAGGTTGCTGCCTGTGTTCTCCTCTAGGATTTTGATGGACTCCTGTCTCACATTTAGTCTTTCAACCATTTGGAGTCTATTTTTGTGTGTGGTGTAAGGAAATGGTCCAGTTTCATTCTTCTGCATGTGGCTGTCTAATTTTCCCAACACCATTTGTTGAAGAGACTGTCTTTTTTCCATTGGACATTCTTTCCTGCTTTGTCAAAGATGAGTTGACCATAGAGTTGAGGGTCCATTTGTGGGCTCTCTATTCTGTTCCATTGATCTATGTGTCTGTTTTTGTGCCAGTACCATACTGTCTTGATGATGACAGCTTTGTAATAGAGCTTGAGGTCCGGAATTGTGATGCGCCAGATTTGCTTTTCTTTTTCACCATTCCTCTGGCTATGCGGGGTCTTTTCCGGTCGCATATCAATTTTAGGATTATTTGTTCCATTTCTTTGAAAAAAGTGGATGGTATTTTGATGGGGATTGCATTAAATGTGTACATTGCTCTAGGTAGCATTGACATCTTCACAATATTTGTTCTTCCAATCCATGAGCATGGAATGTTTTTCCATTTCTTTGTGTCTTCCTCAATTTCTTTCATGAATATTTATAGTTTTCTGGGTACAGATCCTTTGCCTCTTTGGTTAGATTTATTCGTAGGTATCTTACGGTTTTGGGTGCAATTGTAAATGGGATCGACTCCTTAATTTCTCTTTCTTCTGTCTTGTTGTTGGTGTATAGGAATGCCACTGACTTCTGTGCATTGATTTTATATCCTGCCACTTTACTGAATTCTTGTATGAGTTCTAGCACTTTTGGGGTGGAGTCTTTTGGGTTTTCCACATAAAGTATCATATCATCTGCAAAGAGTGAGAGTTTGACTTCTTCTTTGCCAATTTGGATGCCTTTGATTTCTTTTTGTTGTCTGATTGCTGTGGCTAGGACTTCTAATACTATGTTGAATAGCAGTGGTGATAGTGGACTTCCCTGTCCCATTAGTGACCTTAGGGGGAAAGCTCTCAGTTTTTCCCCATTGAGAATGATATTCGCTGTAGGTTTTTCATAGATGGCTTTTATGATATTGAGGTATGTACCCTCTATCCCTATACTCTGAAAAGTTTTGATCAAGAAAGGATGCTGTACTTTGTCAAAAGCTTTTTCTGCATCTATTGAGAGGATCATATGATTCTTGTTCTTTCTTCTGTTAATGTATTGTATCACGTTGATTGATTTGTGGATGTTGAACCAACCTTGCAGCCCAGGGATAAATCCCACTTGGTCATGGTGAATAATCCTTTTAATGTACTGTTGGATCCTATTGGCTAGTATTTTGGTGAGAATTTTTGCATCCATGTTCATCAAGGATATTAGTCTGTAATTCTCCTTTTTGATGGGGTCTTTGTCTGGTTTGGGGATCAAGGTAATGCTGGCCTCATAAAATGAGCTTGGATGTTTTCCTTCCATTTCTATTTTTTGGAACAGTTTCAGAAGAAGAGATATTAATTCTCCTTTAAATGTTTGGTAGAAATCCCCTGGGAAGCCATCTGGCCCTGGGCTTTTGTTTGTTGGGAGATTTTTGATGACTGCTTCAATTTCCTTAGTGGTTATAGGTCTGTTCAGGTTTTCTACTTCTTCCTGGTTCAGTTTTGGTAGTTGATACATCTCTAGGAATGCATCCATGTCTTCCAGGTTATCGAATTTGCTGGCATAGAGTTGCTCATAATATGTTCTTATAATTGTTTGTATTTCTTTGGTGTTGGTTGTGATCTCTCCTCTTTCATTCATGATTTTGTTGATTTGGGTCCTTTCTCTTCTCTTTTTGATAAGTCTGGCCAGGGGTTTATCAATCTTGTTAATTCTTTCAAAGAACCAGCTCCTAGTTTCGTTGATCTGTTCTACTGTTCTTTTAGTTTCTATTTCATTGATTTCTGCTCTGATCTTTATTATTTCTTTTCTCCTGCTGGGTTTAGGCTTTATTTGCTGTTCTTTCTCCAGCTCCTTTAGGTGTAGGGTTAGGTTGTGTACTTGAGACCTTTCTTGTTTCTTGAGAAAAGCTTGTATTGCTTTTCTGGTATAGACAGTATAGGACTGTCTTTGCTGCATCCCAAAGATTTGGAATAGTTGTGTTTTCATTTTCATTGGTTTCCATGTATTTTTTTAAGTCTTCTTTAATTTCCTGGTTGACCCATTCATTCTTCAGTAGGATGCTCTTTAGCCTCCATGTATTTGAGTTCTTTCCGACTTTCCTCTTGTGATTGAGTTCTAGTTTCAATGCATTATGGTCTGAAAATAGGCAGGGAATGATCCCAATCTTTTGGTACCGGTTGAGACCTGATTTGTGACCTAGGATGTGATCTATTCTGGAGAATGTTCCATGGGCACTAGAGAAGAATGTGTATTCCGTTGCTTTGGGATGCAATGTTCTGAATATGTCTGTGAAGTCCATTTGGTCCAGTGTGTCATTTAAAGTCTTTATTTCCTTGTTGATCTTTTGCTTAGACGATCTGTCCATTTCAGTGAGGGGGATGTTAAAGTCCCCCACTATTATTGTATTGTTGTCGATGTGTTTCTTTGCTTTTGTTATTAATTGCCTTATATATTTGGCTGCTCCCATGTTAGGGGCATAGATATTTACAATTGTTAGATCTTCTTGTTGGATAGATCCTTTAAGTAGGATATAATGTCCTTCCTCATCTCTTATTACAGTCTTTGGTTTAAAATCTAATTTGTCTGATATAAGGATTGCCACCCCAGCTTTCTTTTGGTGTCCATTAGCATGGTAAATGGTTTTCCACCCCCTCACTTTCAATCTGGGGTGTCTTTGGGTCTAAAATGAATCTCTTGCAGACAGCATATCGATGGGTCTTGTTTTTTAATCCAGTCTGATAGCCTGTGTCTTTTGATTGGGTCATTTAGCCCATTTGCATTCAGGGTAACTATTGAAAGATAGGAATTTAGTGCCATTGTATTGCCTGTAAGGTGACTGTTACCATATATTGTCTCTGTTCCTTTCTGGTCTATGTTGCTTTTAGGGTCTCTCTTTGCTTAGAGGTCCCCTTTCAAGATTTTCTGTAAGGCTGGTTTTGTGTTTGCAAATTCCTTTAGTTTTTGTTTGTCCTGGAAGCTTTTTATCTCTCCTTCTATTTTCAATGACAGCCTAGCTGGATATAGTATTCTTGGCTGCATAGTTTTCTCATTTAGTGCTCTGAATATATCCTGCCAGTTCTTTCTGGCCTGCCAGGTCTCTGTGGATAGGTCTGTTGCCAATCTAATGTTTCTACTATTGTAGGTTACATATCTCTTCTCCCGAGCTGCTTTCAGGATTTTCTCTTTGTCTATGAGACTCGTAAGTTTTACTCTTAGATGTCGGGGTGTTGACCTATTTTTATTGATTTTAAGAGGGGTTCTCTGTGCTTCCTGGATTTTGATGCCTGTTCCCTTCCCCAAATTAGGGAAGTTCTCTGCTATAATTTGCTCCATTATACCTTCTACACCTCTCTCTCTTTTTTCTTCTTCTGGGATCCCAATTATTCTAATGTTGTTTCGTCTTATGGTATTGCTTATCTCTCGAATTCTGCCCTCGTGATCCAGTAGTTGTTTATCTCTCTTTTTCTCAGCTTCTTTATTTTCCATCATTTGGTCTTCTATATTACTGATTCTCTCTTCTGCCTCATTTAT
>NW_023270850.1:13765-16000 GCF_011800145.1 Mirounga leonina | reverse complement strand
CCTTTTTGATTTCTACTTGGTTAGATTTTAGTTCTTTTACTTCTCCAGAAAGGGTTTCTCTAATAACTTCCATATTTTTTTTCAAGCCCAGCTAGTATCTTTAAAGTGATGATTCTGAACTCTAGATCTGACATCGTAGTAATGTCCGTATTGAGTAGGTCCCTGGCAGTCGGTCCTACCTCTTGTTCTTTTTGTTGAGGTGATTTTTTCTGTCTTGTCATTTTGTGCAGAGGAGAATAGATTAATGAGAGAACAAAATGCTAGCAGAGTAACAACGTCCCCAGAAAATATACTCTAAACAAATCAGAAAAGACCTGAAGCAGGGAAAAAGAAATGGAAAGAGAGAAAAAAGAGAAAGATAAAAAAGAAAAAGAAAAAGATAAAGATAAAAACAAAACAAAACCACAACAACAACAAAAAACCAGAATGTGATCAAATATGATCAGGCTGGTATATAGATCAGTGCCACACACTAGATTTGGGTGTATTTTGGTCTTTTAGAAGAAAGTGCCTCCCAAAATTTTAAAGAAAGAAAATCTTATATATGTTCAAAAATAAGGGTTGATATGACGAAGGGATGGAATATGACTGTAAAGATGGAAATTATAAAAAATTTTATAAAAGGAATTGATAAGAAGTTGTTTGAAAAAAGAAAGAAGAGGATTTAAAAAAAGAAAAAAGAAAAAAGAGAATATGATCAGGCAGGGGAATAGAAAACACCATATACTAGAGATTTAGGGTATATTTTAATCTGTTGGAAGAAAGTATCTCAAAATTTTAAAGAGAGAACAACTTATATATATATGCCAAAAATACGGGTAACTACTATGAAGGGATACGATATGACTCTAAAAATGAAAAATTAAAAGGTTTTTTTAAAAAAAGGGATTGATAAAATGTTGGTTGAAAAAGGGAAAAAGAAAAATCCAAAAAAAGAAAAAAAAGAAAAAAGAAAAAAAGACAGTTAAAAATTAACTTTGAAAGACTAAAGAATCATGGTAAAAAAAGCCGTGAATTCTATGTGCAGTATTCTGCTAGCGCTGGAGTTCTGCCGTTCTCATTGATCGGTAAACTTGGTCTTGGCTGGCTGTTCTCCCTGACCTTCCGGGGAGGGGCCTGTTGCCGTGGTTTCCAAATGTCTCTGCCGGAGGCGGAATTGCCCCGCCCTTGCCAGGTCCGGGCTAAGTAATCTGCTTGGGTTTGCTCTCAGGGGCTTTTGTTCCTTGCGAGCTTTCGGTACAGCTTTGGAGGCGGAGAGTGAAGATGGCGGCCTCCCAATCTCCGCTCCGGAGGAGCCGAGAACTCGGGCCCCGCTCCTCAGTGAGCCCCCAGAGAAAAGCCGCCAGTCACTCCTGTCTCCCCGGTCTCCGGCCGCACTCCGTGCTCCCCCGGCCTGTGACCGCGCGTTTCTCTCTCTGGCCCCCGACCCCGGGTGGAGTCTCCAAACCCAGCAGATCCCTGCGGTGCACTCCCGCACGGCTCCTCCCGGGGGAGGAAGGTGAGTCTCCCTGGATCTGCCGCTTGTCGGGTCCCTGCTGGAGGAGCAGGGGCCCGACTGTGCCCGGATCACGGTTTATGGCGACCCCGAGCTGAGAGCCCGCGCCTGGGCTCCGCCTCTGCAGCCGGCTTCCCTGCTCCGATACCTGGGAGCTCTGCCGCCCTCAGGCACCCCCGGTCTTTCTGTGACCCCGAGGGTCCTGAGACCACACTGTCCCGGAGGGTTCCACCCCCCGCTCAGCCACCAGAGTGACGTCCCTCAGCGGAGCAGACTTTTTAAAAGTTCCGATTTTGTGCTCCATGGTTCTATCACTTGCCAGAAGCGGCCGACAGAGGTCCCTCCCCCGCCGTCTATCCTCCCGAATATTGCATCGGATTCACTTCTCCACACGTCCTACCTTCCAGAAAGTGGTCGCTTTTCCGATGAGAGAGTTGTTGCTCTTCTTTTCTTCAATCTCCTGTTGAGTTTGTAGGTGTTCCGAATGGTGTGATCCCTATCCAGCTGAATTCCTGAGAGGAGACAAAATCCAGGTCTCCTACTCCTCCGCCATGTTGCTCCTAACCATGATTTTTTTTTAAAGATTTTATTTATTTTAGAGAGAGAGAAGGAGAGAGGGAGTGCACATGAGTGGTGGGGGAGGGTAGAGGGAGGGAGGAACAGACTCCCTGCTGAGCAGGGGAGCCCAACCTGGTCTCAATCCCAGGACTCCCAAGATCATGGCCTAAGCAGAAGACAGA
>NW_023270850.1:0-13755 GCF_011800145.1 Mirounga leonina | reverse complement strand
GCTTAACAGACTGAGCCACCCAGGTGCTCCTCTAATGAATATGTTTTAAGTGAACATCTAATTCAAAGCATGGCAGGACTACTCCATTTTCCCACTCTGGACTTGATGACATCTCAGTTACAGTTGTCTATCAGTGTAGTAGTCATGTGCAAACCTAACAAATGATTTCTGCTATTGTAAAGCTTGGGGACTTTATATTCTTTCTGCTTTCCGTTAGGACTCACACAAGGGACTTTTGTGATACCATTTTTCCTGTCAGATTCTTGCACTTTTAAAGGAAACTCCTAAAGACCTACTCTTATCCCAGAGGATAAGTTTCTCATGGAATATTACATTGTGAAAGACAGATGGAACGCCAGTTGGTGCCGAAGACAAGTTATATGGTGCCACTCCACTTTGGTACAGGCTCCTCATGTGTAACCGTTCCATAGTTTCTGGTCACCATTATTTATTCTCTACTTCTTGACAGTCATCATCTTAATATAAAGTCATTTACTAGAAAATTTGTATTGCTACATTGTGCTTACACAATACTGAGGGTTTTCCACTCCATATTTCTGTTGTGGCTTAGATAAAAAGTAAACGAATGTTCACTTACTGTGTCCTATCAATTCTCCATACTCTCTAGTGACAGAAGCTGCTTTTATAACTTTATAGCATACCTGGTCATTTTAAGTGAACTCCTTCAGCTTTATGGAAGGGGCCTGTTGGGTAGGTCTATTGAAGGTCTGTGGCTCAAGGAAGTCTATAGGTTTTGTTCCCTCTCAACCTGACCTTTCTAGGTAAGGATGCCTGTAAGAGGTAAATAAGAGTTACTTTTATTCAATGATTCAATAAATATTATTGAGTGACTACAGAGTGGTAGCTATGCTAAATATTGAGCTTACACTAGTGAACAAAAATCTCATTTTTTAAGAAGTCCACTTTGGAAGATAGATAAAAACAAATAACTACCACGAATGAGTGCATAGTTACAAACAATGCTATTGGTGGAAAGAAAGGTACACTCAAGAGGGTTGCCTCTTAACTTTTCTGAATGTTAGAAAAGATTCCTTCTGGGGGTGATGTTTAATTTGAAACCTCAAGGATAGTTTTGGGGAGGAAAGATGCCCGTACTGAAGGACCAAGAAGGAAGAAGATGTATGTATAAAGACCCAGTGGGAGCAGGCACAGGGGAAGCCCGGAATGCAAAGGCATAAGCATCCACTCTCAGTTTTTGCTTTTGTTGGTGTGTGTGCACAATGGTGTGCTGGAACTTCTCCTCTGAACTCAGACACTTCCACAAAGGCACTCTCATCCATGAGTGATTGTCAAAAGCAGTGTTCTTGTGGAGAAGATGATAGAAAATTCTTATTTTGCCATGTTGATGATGTCACTCTATCCTTTTCCAAAATTTAGTCTTTAATATCAAAGCAGTGAGAAACCATAAAAGGACTTTATATTAAAGATACTCAAAGTTGGGGCGCCTGGGTGGCCCAGTTGGTCAAGCGACTGCCTTCGGCTGAGGTCATGATCCTGGAGTCCCGGGATCGAGTCCCGCATCGGGCTCCCTGTTCAGGGGGGAGTCTGCTTCTCCCTCTGACCCTCCCCCCCTCACGTGCTCTCTCTCTCTCTCATTCTCTCTCTCTAAAATAAATAAATAAAAAATCTTTTAAAAAAAAAGATACTCAAAGTCTTCTGTACTACTTTTACTAATCTGAGACCCAAGTTTTCTGAGTTATTTATTAGGCAGTACCAGGTGATATAATTCACGGCTTGTCCCTATGTTAATTTAAATCAGTAGAACAGCAATTTGGACACTGGGTTGACTTTGAAAAGTGGATATCCATGGAAGGAATATAACATATCTCCTATAGTTTTCGTTAAAAGGATTTAGCTTTAATGTATTTTGAAAAAATTGTGGATGTTGGCTCTGGATTATCCCAGTATTTGTGACTGATGAACTGTATTTGTTTCAAATTTCATATACTTTTTATCAACTTGCAGAAGGGTTATTGGGACTTGGAGGTCACTAAGACAGCTACACAAAACAAACAAACAAAAAACAACACACACACACACACACACACACACACACAAAAACTTTTTAAAATTTATGGGTAGAATGACACTCCAGAGGAAATATGGGCTACAGACACTTCTCATTAGATGTTGATGAGCGATAAAAGATATGCCAGAAATAAAACAGTCACAGAAACTTATTTCTGCCATTATACAATGAATGGGGTTTCCTTTGACACAAATAACAAATCTTCCCAAGAAAGAGAACCCTCTAAGCTTTTGGGGTTAAGTGTTGAGTTTCCCTGAAGCCTTTGGATCCTTTCTGGTAAGATGATCCACGTGCAGTATTTGGATCTGTTCTGAAGTTGCACGTCCATCGTCCTCATTTATCTCTTGTCAGTCTGCAAAGCAGAGAAGGACGAGCCAACCCAGTGTTTAGTCATGCCTCTTCAGTGGGTTTTGCACAATCCTCTTCTCTGTTCTGCCTAATAACATGCTGCTAATATTTTACTTCATCTTAAATGCAGCTCAGAAATAAAAGGGCCCTATAAGCCTTCTTCTGTGTATAGTGCCAATCAATTAGAGCCTTCAAGCTCTATTGACTAATTAATAGTTATCTTAGGGAAAACAGAACTTATTAGGGACTTATATGTGGAATTAAAGCAAGTTGTCTGTGTATGATTCTACTATTGGTAGAGCCAACATAGATAAGCTCTACAATATTGCCAAAGTTTGTAGAAATTATTTGAGTCATAGCTTATAAGGGGAAAAGAGAGATTCCTTGCTGAATTCTTTGTTGATGATGTATTGATTTGATCCCCTGGCTCGCAAGTGTGTTTTTGGAAAAAATCCAAGGTTTTTAAAAGTAGATATTTTATATAATTAAATAACATAGTGCTCTGAGGACAGTTTGAAGAACATGCTTTATTAAAGAAAAATGAAATGTGAAATTCTGTCCCGGGGTCTATTTATTCTTTTACAAAATTATCCACCAATCTGTCCTGGCTTAAATATTATATATATTATATCTTATTATAATACCTATATATATTTTACATTGTATGAAAAGTAGATATGGTTCCATTTTTAAAGCCTAAGCTATATGTGAACATCATCCCATAGGCAGATATCTCAGCACCTCAAAAGCATTCATTAGGCTAACCATGCCAAAGCAATGCAATGTGTATGTTCGTAATTTCTTTCATAATCAGCAAATAACAATGTTTTGGGGTAACGAATATATGCTCAGCCAAAAGCTAGACGCTGTAGGGGGTGAAGAAAGTATATAAATAGTTTTCCTGTCCTCAAGAAGTTAGCAGTTCATGTGAGGGAATAATGCCCCTTTAACAAGCTGATCATAATTTCATACTTTTGGAGCTTTGCTGGTGTTGGTATACATCTGCTTGTTCCCTGAATTCTAGCTTTGTATCTATAAGCAGGATGTGCAAGTGCTGAGAGTGTAGAGATCAAGTTCGACAGCTGTGATTCTTGAACTGTTGAAGCAGTACTGTAGCAGGGGCACTGGCCATCAGGATAGACATGGCCATCAACAGTCCATGTGGCCTTCCCAGTGCCCTGATACCTGGTGTCCCCAGCAGTAGCCCTGATTTCTGTGCTAATAAGCACAGAGTAAGTACTTGATAAATACTTGTGCTTAATTAAGCTCTACAAAGCAAGATACACAGATAAGTCTTTTTACCGTCTCTGGGTGACCAAAGAGGAGTTTATAATCTGAGTTGCTTTTTTTCCCCTAGTTAAAACACCATTAAGCTATTAAAGTAATGGATTATACACTGTCGATTACAAGTAGATAAGTGTCTTCAAATAGACTGTTTCTTTAGAAATCAATAGTGAACCCAATTCAGCCAGCATTAAAAATATTCTGCAGTTAATATTATTAAAACACTGAGGTTTTAGACAAACTGCCAAAATAAATTTTTGTTTGTTTGTTTGTAGAAAATTTTTACCATTGCTTCAAGCTGGATGTATTAAAAAACATTGATTCTATCAGAAACCAAATGCAGTTAGTACTAAGCATCTATGACCTGAGCGGGTCATAAACATTCTGTTGGTTTTTGAGATTATAATAATTTTTTTAAAAATGCATTCTGATTATAGGAAAAATTAAATACACTTAATTTAAAAAGAATAAAATTGCTTGGTTAACTACCACACATATGTAAGTACCACCAACTATTTTGATGTGTAGCATTGCATTCTTTTGAATAGAAATGAAAATAAAACAGGGGCGCCTGGTGGCTCAGTTGGTTAAGCATCTGCCTTAGGCTCAGGTCATGATCTCAGGTCCTGGAATCGAGCCCAATGTGGGGTTCAGCAGGGAGTCTGCTTCTCCCTCTCATACTCCCTCTGTGCTCTCTTTCTCTCTCTCAAATAAATAAATAAAATCCAAAAATAAATAAAATAAAATTTAAAAATAAGGTCATTTTGTCAACTGTTTTTTTAATTTATATTATTTAACATTGTTCTCAAAACGTAATTCTTACTGGCTGCATGAAATGCAGTTATAACCTATATTTTCAAAATTTTCACTTTTAGATACAAGACCTTATTTTTCATGCACTTCTTCCTGCATGGCTTGTTATTTCTTTCTTTTTTTTTTTTTTTTTAAGATTTTATTTATTTATCCGACAGAGAGATAACGAGAGCAGGAACACAAGCAGGGGGAGTGGGAGAGGGAGAAGCAGGCTTCCCGCCGAGCAGGGAGCCCGACGCGGGGCTCGATCCCAGGACCCCGGGATCATGACCTGAGCCGAAGGCAGACGCTTAACAACTGAGCCACCCAGGCGCCCTGGCTTGTTATTTCTTAAAATAATTCATGAAAATGCAATTGTTTGGCCAAAACATGTACACATCTCTAAGGTCTTCACTGTACACTGTCAAATTACTGCTTTCAAATTCTTAAGCATCCCTTAAGGCAGCTCTATAGTCATTGAAACTGTGGGTCACAGTCCTATGTTACTCAAGGGAAAAGAACAAAGTTTAAAAATAAGCATACTCTAGTTTTTTTTTTTCCTTTTTTCCTTTTTTCCATTATTTTAATCTGCAGTGACAAAAGGTGTTTAAGACAAGAGTCGGGCTCCCAATTTTTTCAGCTACTCTTTTCAGTTCACATCTGGAATTGAAATAATCACTAAAAATAACCAGATCAATAGTTCTCTAGGGCAATGCAGAAGGAGCTTATTCCAGAGGAAGGTAGGAAGCCTCTTTCAGAAGTCTTAGGGTTTGATTTGATGTAATTAGTTGGCTGTTTCCTCCTCTTTTCTTCAGGGTCCTTAGCCAAAGCTAGCTCAAAAAGGACAGTGATGTGTTTGACCTGGTGAGCTGTTCAGGGGCTTGTGTGATAGAACTCAGATGCTACCAGTTAGGTTCCTGGTGGAACCCATTCTGCAAAAGCTCATGCGTTATCCCTCCCTCCCAGTTAGTGCAGAAACACTAACTTTGTCAGCAGCTTGAGGGGAACAGTCAAAGGAACTAGATGGCATGCAGAATTAAAGCTTTATCTTTGGGTTCCTTGGTAGAAATAAAAAATAAAGAAATAAGGACATAGAACTGGGAACAAGGCAGTGCCCTTGCATGTTTGACCAGTATTTGAATTGCTTAATGAAATATTAAAGGGAATCATTATTTCCACTATCAAAGCTTTGTTTATTCAGGGTGAAGGAAAGTTTTGTCCTATCTAGGTTTACTCCCTCACCGAAATCCTCAGGGACTAGTTACTGACAAAGAGACTCATTCAATCACAGATTTGCAGCTGGGTCTATGACTGTGTTTTATGTATTTAAATCTTCTAATGGGGAAGGGGGGTGGGAACACCTTTTTTTTTTCACTCCCTCTCATGTCTTATCCAAAACATTCTCAAACCTGAGAAGTTGGTCTAAACTTTTTCTCTGAAATCCGCTTTCCAATTTATTGGTTTTTTTCAGAAGCTGATGTCCGGCCATGTTTTGAAAGGGTCTAAGTCAGAACTTAGTGAAGTAAACACATGGATTATTCACATGGTGTGGTCTGCACCCTTTCCTTACCCAAAACTCCTTCAGCAGCACTCCCATTGGTGCCCAGAACATAGATCATTACAGCTAAGACTTGGGATGAACTGTTTTACCAAGTAAATTCCCTCTTAAAATGGAAATGTGCAATTTTATCTGTTAACTGATAACACTTTTATCGTTTGGTTCTTTTTGCTTTACATTATTTTTTTAAAACCATGATTACTTTAATAATTTAATAATGAATATGTACACATCTAGCCTGAGATCAATGCATTAATTATAACACAAACTTTTTAATCACATATAGCAGGGTTTCTCAACCAAACAGCACTGTTGACTTTTGAGGCTGGATAATGCTTTGTTATGTGTAGGGCTGGGGCGGGTGGGGGTGGGGTGTGTTCCTGTGATGGTAGGATATTTAGTAACATTCCTGGCCTCTACACACTAGATGACAGTAGCAAACCCCCTTACCCATTTTGGCAGCTGAGCATTTGTCCAGATATTGTCAAATGTCCCCTGAAGAGCAAAATCACCCCTCTCTGGTTGAATCCACTGACCTACAGGGATTAAGGCACTGATTCACTCCTCCAGTCTGGATTGAGTACCTGAGGAGCATGAACACCCAGAAGTTCCTGCCCCCATGTAGTATATATTCCAGTGCATGTGAAAGATCTTGGAAAGTCAGAAAGCTCTGCAAGGCCACCATATATATCAGTGTGAGCAAACAATTCAGACCGCACATCAAAAATATGTTCCTGGACAAAAGAGAGAATCGTCCCTTGGCTGGTAGGGGATCCCAAAGGGTCATTCCTTAATTTATTATTTCACCAAGGACTGGCCCTCTTCAAGGGAAAATGTGGTCATATTAAATCATAGCCCCAGGAAAATTCTAAGAAAGAATGCACCCTGGATGGATATTAGGTAGAAGCTGTGGCTTCTGGATGGCTTTAGATCCAGAACTGAGCCCTGTGAAGCCCAGAAGGAGAATGACTATCAGGAGAGGTGTTCAGACCACTATTGCACGCTGCTGTTTACTCATTCTTGTCTCATGTTCCTTTGGCTATGTTTCCAAGCCCAGGAGCCCAAGTCTTCCTCTTGGTTTGGCCTATTGACACCCCACCCTCGCATGTAGGTGTATCTTAGTGACCTCCAGGTGCCAACTCTGCACTGTCTATTGGAGAGGAGCCATTGCTGAGGCCTCATTGCTTTTTCCTGTTCCTGCCATGATCTTACCTGGGCAGGATTCTAGGTCTTCTGCTTGTTCAAGTGCTTCTTTTTGTTGGGACCACCTAAGGATCAAGGAAGAGAGGATTTTCTACCCTAAGGACTGTAGCTGTGTGATGCACCTCTTCCCTCTTCCAATTCTCATGCAGGATAATTCTGCTAATGCCTCTTGCATCACAATAAGGCACAGTCCATCTCCTGCAAGGAAGAGCCAATTGAGGGACAGAAACTTAAAGGCACACAGTTCACATATTTTTGACTAACAAGTCTTTGCTTCCAAGGTATCATCCCTTCTCAAGACTTCTTTATTCCATGCCTAAGGGAAGGCCAATAAGAAGACCACCCTTAATTGAATCCCTTGGGAATGTCCCTAGTTCTTAGTTGAGGTATTTCTTGAAATTTCTGATAGTCTCTGCAGATGAACATTTAGTCAGTGGGTGCTACAGACTTTGTCTTGACTTCAGATGGGTAACACCCTGATCCTCATTAGAACAACTTTCCTAGAGTCTGTGTTATAATTGTCAAACCAAATTTTTTCTCTGTTTCAGAAATTAGATTTCCTTTTTTTAACTGAACTTGCTCATTACTGACATGCTTGTTAGCCCTGCTGTTGTAAGAACTGTGTTTCTCCTTTGTTCAAAATCACATACTCATTTCTAAACATGCCCACTCTCTCTATTTAATGCTTCCAAGTACCCCTTCTTTTGGGGATTCAGCCTCCCCCAAATAAAAGTCCTCATTTTATCCCTTATCATTACCTAGCAGGGTGTGTGTGTTCGCATTATAACCAGCTACAATCATATTTTATTGACTCTGTCCCAATTGGTATATCATTTTCCAATTGACACACTTATAAAAGCATGGATTTCTCGGGGTAGATCTCTGAAAACACTGAATTCTGCATACATGCAAATCTACATACATGCAAATATCTTAGCAAGAACAAGGGAAGATATAGACCCAAATGGTAGATGTAGGACCAGGGCTTTTGAGATCCATATGAAATATCAGCCAGGAAGAGTTTTCCCCTTTAATTCTTCTTTTGGATGCTTCTCTTAAAGACACCAGATTTAATACCAGCATTTTGATCCGTTTTCAGGCACTTTAGAAAGGTTACAACCTGTAGATTAGAGCTTTTATGGAATGGTGTATGTTTTATAACTATTGGCTTCAATTTGGATTACTCAGCACTTAGCTTCTTTTTGGAATAGATCTAAAAGGTAACAGTCTCTTGTTTACTTCATTTATTTATAGTGTTCACCTAATAGTGACCTTTTCAGGACAGCCTTCTACCCATAAGATTTCCAAGTAATGGAATTTACATTCTGTTACTGGATTACAGACACATTTACTCAGGAAACATATTTCAAATATAATATGTACAAGTAAACCAATCTGCGTGTTGCTATCTCAAGTGATGTTTAAATTATACCACCTCACGAATGAGTTCAACAGTGTTCTTGGAGCATACTGAATCTGTAGTGGCCTGAGGAATCATTTAATCCAGTAATTCTCCATGTGACCCCTGGATATCACTAGGAGCTTGCTAAAAATGCAGATTTCAGGCCTGGCCCCAGGTCTACTAAATCAGGGACTTCGGGGCCTGGACACAGGCATCTGTGTTTTAACTAGTCCTCCACGTGATTCTTTTTTTAAAAAATTTTTTATTGTTATGTTAATCACCATACATCATTAGTTTTCGATGTAGTGTTCCGTGATTCATTGTTTGTGCATAACACCCAGTGCACCATGCAGAACGTGCCCTCTTTAATACCCATCACCAGGCTAACCCATCCTCCCACCCCTCTAGAACCCTCAGTTTGTTTCTCAGAGTCCATCGTCTCTCATGGTTTGTCTCCCCCTCTGATTTCCCCCCCTTCATTCTTCCCCTCCTGCTATCTTCTTTTTTTTTTTTCTTAACATACATTGCATTCTTTGTTTCAGAGGTACAGATCTGTGATTCAACAGTCTCACACAATTCACAGCGCTCACGATAGCATATACCCTCCCCAGTGTCTATCACCCAGTCACCCCATCCCTCCATCCCACCCCCCACTCCAGCAACCCTCAGTTTGTTTCCTGAGATTAAGAATTCCTCATATCAGTGAGGTCATATGATACATGTCTTTCTCTGATTGACTTATTTCACTCAGCATAACACCCTCCAGTTCCATCCACGTCGTTGCAAATGGCAAGATCTCATTCATTTTGATGGCTGCATAATATTCCATTGTATACCGCTTCAGATCCCTACCTTTGTATCTTTGGGGTAAATACCCAGTAGTGCAATTGCTGGATCGTATGGTAGCTCTATTTTCAACTTTTTGAGGAACCTCCATACTGTTTTCCAGAGTGGCTGCACCAGCTTGCATTCCCACCAACAGTGGAGGAGGGTTCCCCTTTCTCTGCATCCCCGCCAACATCTGTCGTTTCCTGACTTGTTAATTTTAGCCATTCTGACTGGTGTGAGGTGGTATCTCATTGAGGTTTTGATTTGGATTTCCCTGATGCCAAGGGATGTTGAGCACTTTTTCATGTGTCGGTTGGCCATTTGGATGTCTTCTTTGCAGAAATGTCTGTTCATGTCTTCTGCCCATTTCTTGATTGGATTATTTGTACTTTGGGTGTTGAGTTTGATAAGTTCTTTATAGATTTTGGATACTAGCCCTTTACCTGGTATGTTATTTGCAAATATCTTCTCCCATTCTGTCGGTTGTCTTTTGGTTTTCTTAATTGTTTCTTTTGCTGTGCAAAAGCTTTTTATCTTGATGAAGTCCCAATAGTTCATTTTTGCCCTTGCTTCCCTTGCCTTTGGCGATGTTTCTAGGAAGAAGTTGCCACGGCTGAAGTCAAAGAGGTTGCTGCCTGTGTTCTCCTCTAGGATTTTGATGGACTCCTGTCTCACATTTAGTCTTTCAACCATTTGGAGTCTATTTTTGTGTGTGGTGTAAGGAAATGGTCCAGTTTCATTCTTCTGCATGTGGCTGTCTAATTTTCCCAACACCATTTGTTGAAGAGACTGTCTTTTTTCCATTGGACATTCTTTCCTGCTTTGTCAAAGATGAGTTGACCATAGAGTTGAGGGTCCATTTGTGGGCTCTCTATTCTGTTCCATTGATCTATGTGTCTGTTTTTGTGCCAGTACCATACTGTCTTGATGATGACAGCTTTGTAATAGAGCTTGAGGTCCGGAATTGTGATGCGCCAGATTTGCTTTTCTTTTTCACCATTCCTCTGGCTATGCGGGGTCTTTTCCGGTCGCATATCAATTTTAGGATTATTTGTTCCATTTCTTTGAAAAAAGTGGATGGTATTTTGATGGGGATTGCATTAAATGTGTACATTGCTCTAGGTAGCATTGACATCTTCACAATATTTGTTCTTCCAATCCATGAGCATGGAATGTTTTTCCATTTCTTTGTGTCTTCCTCAATTTCTTTCATGAATATTTATAGTTTTCTGGGTACAGATCCTTTGCCTCTTTGGTTAGATTTATTCGTAGGTATCTTACGGTTTTGGGTGCAATTGTAAATGGGATCGACTCCTTAATTTCTCTTTCTTCTGTCTTGTTGTTGGTGTATAGGAATGCCACTGACTTCTGTGCATTGATTTTATATCCTGCCACTTTACTGAATTCTTGTATGAGTTCTAGCACTTTTGGGGTGGAGTCTTTTGGGTTTTCCACATAAAGTATCATATCATCTGCAAAGAGTGAGAGTTTGACTTCTTCTTTGCCAATTTGGATGCCTTTGATTTCTTTTTGTTGTCTGATTGCTGTGGCTAGGACTTCTAATACTATGTTGAATAGCAGTGGTGATAGTGGACTTCCCTGTCCCATTAGTGACCTTAGGGGGAAAGCTCTCAGTTTTTCCCCATTGAGAATGATATTCGCTGTAGGTTTTTCATAGATGGCTTTTATGATATTGAGGTATGTACCCTCTATCCCTATACTCTGAAAAGTTTTGATCAAGAAAGGATGCTGTACTTTGTCAAAAGCTTTTTCTGCATCTATTGAGAGGATCATATGATTCTTGTTCTTTCTTCTGTTAATGTATTGTATCACGTTGATTGATTTGTGGATGTTGAACCAACCTTGCAGCCCAGGGATAAATCCCACTTGGTCATGGTGAATAATCCTTTTAATGTACTGTTGGATCCTATTGGCTAGTATTTTGGTGAGAATTTTTGCATCCATGTTCATCAAGGATATTAGTCTGTAATTCTCCTTTTTGATGGGGTCTTTGTCTGGTTTGGGGATCAAGGTAATGCTGGCCTCATAAAATGAGCTTGGATGTTTTCCTTCCATTTCTATTTTTTGGAACAGTTTCAGAAGAAGAGATATTAATTCTCCTTTAAATGTTTGGTAGAAATCCCCTGGGAAGCCATCTGGCCCTGGGCTTTTGTTTGTTGGGAGATTTTTGATGACTGCTTCAATTTCCTTAGTGGTTATAGGTCTGTTCAGGTTTTCTACTTCTTCCTGGTTCAGTTTTGGTAGTTGATACATCTCTAGGAATGCATCCATGTCTTCCAGGTTATCGAATTTGCTGGCATAGAGTTGCTCATAATATGTTCTTATAATTGTTTGTATTTCTTTGGTGTTGGTTGTGATCTCTCCTCTTTCATTCATGATTTTGTTGATTTGGGTCCTTTCTCTTCTCTTTTTGATAAGTCTGGCCAGGGGTTTATCAATCTTGTTAATTCTTTCAAAGAACCAGCTCCTAGTTTCGTTGATCTGTTCTACTGTTCTTTTAGTTTCTATTTCATTGATTTCTGCTCTGATCTTTATTATTTCTTTTCTCCTGCTGGGTTTAGGCTTTATTTGCTGTTCTTTCTCCAGCTCCTTTAGGTGTAGGGTTAGGTTGTGTACTTGAGACCTTTCTTGTTTCTTGAGAAAAGCTTGTATTGCTTTTCTGGTATAGACAGTATAGGACTGTCTTTGCTGCATCCCAAAGATTTGGAATAGTTGTGTTTTCATTTTCATTGGTTTCCATGTATTTTTTTAAGTCTTCTTTAATTTCCTGGTTGACCCATTCATTCTTCAGTAGGATGCTCTTTAGCCTCCATGTATTTGAGTTCTTTCCGACTTTCCTCTTGTGATTGAGTTCTAGTTTCAATGCATTATGGTCTGAAAATAGGCAGGGAATGATCCCAATCTTTTGGTACCGGTTGAGACCTGATTTGTGACCTAGGATGTGATCTATTCTGGAGAATGTTCCATGGGCACTAGAGAAGAATGTGTATTCCGTTGCTTTGGGATGCAATGTTCTGAATATGTCTGTGAAGTCCATTTGGTCCAGTGTGTCATTTAAAGTCTTTATTTCCTTGTTGATCTTTTGCTTAGACGATCTGTCCATTTCAGTGAGGGGGATGTTAAAGTCCCCCACTATTATTGTATTGTTGTCGATGTGTTTCTTTGCTTTTGTTATTAATTGCCTTATATATTTGGCTGCTCCCATGTTAGGGGCATAGATATTTACAATTGTTAGATCTTCTTGTTGGATAGATCCTTTAAGTAGGATATAATGTCCTTCCTCATCTCTTATTACAGTCTTTGGTTTAAAATCTAATTTGTCTGATATAAGGATTGCCACCCCAGCTTTCTTTTGGTGTCCATTAGCATGGTAAATGGTTTTCCACCCCCTCACTTTCAATCTGGGGTGTCTTTGGGTCTAAAATGAATCTCTTGCAGACAGCATATCGATGGGTCTTGTTTTTTAATCCAGTCTGATAGCCTGTGTCTTTTGATTGGGTCATTTAGCCCATTTGCATTCAGGGTAACTATTGAAAGATAGGAATTTAGTGCCATTGTATTGCCTGTAAGGTGACTGTTACCATATATTGTCTCTGTTCCTTTCTGGTCTATGTTGCTTTTAGGGTCTCTCTTTGCTTAGAGGTCCCCTTTCAAGATTTTCTGTAAGGCTGGTTTTGTGTTTGCAAATTCCTTTAGTTTTTGTTTGTCCTGGAAGCTTTTTATCTCTCCTTCTATTTTCAATGACAGCCTAGCTGGATATAGTATTCTTGGCTGCATAGTTTTCTCATTTAGTGCTCTGAATATATCCTGCCAGTTCTTTCTGGCCTGCCAGGTCTCTGTGGATAGGTCTGTTGCCAATCTAATGTTTCTACTATTGTAGGTTACATATCTCTTCTCCCGAGCTGCTTTCAGGATTTTCTCTTTGTCTATGAGACTCGTAAGTTTTACTCTTAGATGTCGGGGTGTTGACCTATTTTTATTGATTTTAAGAGGGGTTCTCTGTGCTTCCTGGATTTTGATGCCTGTTCCCTTCCCCAAATTAGGGAAGTTCTCTGCTATAATTTGCTCCATTATACCTTCTACACCTCTCTCTCTTTTTTCTTCTTCTGGGATCCCAATTATTCTAATGTTGTTTCGTCTTATGGTATTGCTTATCTCTCGAATTCTGCCCTCGTGATCCAGTAGTTGTTTATCTCTCTTTTTCTCAGCTTCTTTATTTTCCATCATTTGGTCTTCTATATTACTGATTCTCTCTTCTGCCTCATTTAT
>NW_023270849.1:16539-26612 GCF_011800145.1 Mirounga leonina | reverse complement strand
CCTTCTGAGAAACAAGACTGTGCAGAATGCCACTTTCCACTAACATCTTGTTTCCAGAAGAGAAAAGCAATTTCCAATATATGTGTGTAAGTCTAAGGTAGGGGGATGTCCTTATGCTTAGAAACAAGACTGTGGAGCATGCACCTTACAGAGAAGGACAAGTTTCTCAAGCGAGAAGCATTCTAGCATGTATGTCTTGAAGCATCCAAAACACGCCCTGTCCTTCACTCTGTGAATACAGTCTCTGGGGATTGCAACTTTCGCCTAAGAAGTTTGTTCCAGTGAGAAGCTTTCTAGCATGTTAGTCTAGAGGCATACAGAAAGTGCCATATCCTTCGCCGATAAAAGGAAGCCTGTGAATAATGCAAGTTTCAGTGAAGAACATGAAACTTCAAACCAAATCCGTTCTAACAGATATTGTGTTGTAGCATTAGGAAAGTGCCCTAGCGTTTGCTTGGAGAAACAATTCTGTGGAGAATGCATATTCAGCAGCATCGAGGGTTTCCAAACTAGAACCTTCTAACCTATATTGTGGAAGCATAACAATAGTGCCATATTCTTCCCTTTGAGAAACAAGACTGTGGGGAATATATCTTTCAGAGAACAAGAAATTTCTTCCAATGAGAATCCTTCTAGCATGTATGTGTTCAAGCATCAGGATAGTGGCGTATCCTTCCCTCTGAGAACAAGCCTGTGGAGGATGCCACTTAGAGCTAATATCTTGTTTCCACAGTTCAAATTGATTTCCAGTATATGTTTGGGAGTATAGGCAAGGTGCAATGTCCCCGTTGTTGAGTAACTAGTCTGTGGAGAATGCAACATCCAAGAAACCCAAATTTCTTCAAGGGAGAAGCTCTAACATATATGGCTGGAAGCCTCAGGATGTGGCATATATTTCCTTCTGTGAAACAAGACTGCGCAGAATGCGAAATTCCACTAACATCTTGTTTCCGGAAGAGAAAAGCGATTTCCAATATATGTGTCGAAGTCTAGGGTAGTGATGATGTCCTTATGCTTAGAAAAGTTTGTAGGAGCAAGCACCATTGAGATAACCACAAATTTCTCAATAGGGAAGCATTCTGGCATGTATGGGTTGAAGCATCTTTAACGTGCCCTATCCTTCCCTCTATAAATACTTCTCTGGGGAATGCAACTTTTCCCTATAGAGGAAGTTTGTTTTAGTGAGAAGCTTTCTAGCATGTTTGTTAGAGGCACGCGGAAAATATTATATCCGTTCAGAGAATGAAGTCTGTTAATAAGCAAGTTTCTGCAAAAAATACGACACTTCAAACCAAATCCCTTCTAAAAAATATATGTGTTGTAGTTTTAAGAAAGTGCCATATCTTTGGCTTGCAGAAAGAATCTGCAGGAATGCAATTTCAGCAGCCATCGTGGTTTTTCAAGCGGGAACTTCCTATTCTCTATGTGTGGAAGCATCACAACAGTGCCATATTCTTCCCTCTGAGAAAAAAGACTGGAGAATGCCACTTTCACATAACAACTATGTCCAGGAGAGACAAATGATTTCGATTATATGCGTGAAAGTATAGGGAAGGTGGGGTGTTCTTATGCTTAGAAACAAGACTGTGGAGAGTGCACCATTCAGAGCACCACATGTGTCTCCAGGGAGAAGCCTTCTAGCATGTATGTGTGGAAGCATCATGAAGGTGCGATATACTTCCCTCAGAGAAAATAGTCTGTTTAGAATAAATATTCAAGTAACCTCTTGCTTCCAGAAGATACAAGCCTTTCCCAATGCAGTTGTATAATCATGAGGAAACGGCCTTAACTAAACTTCTGAAAAACAAGACCATGGAGAATGGAACTCTTAACTACCATCTTGATATCAGAAGAAAAAAACAATGTGAAAGTATAGACAAGGAGCAATGACCCTGATGCTTAGAAACAAGTCTGTGGAGAATATAACTTTCAGCGAACAACAAGTTTCTTCCCGTGAGAAGCCTTCTAGCATGTATGTGTTGAAGTTTCAGGAAAGTGCCATACCGTCCCCCGGTGAAATATGTCTGTGCATAAAGCAATATTAAATGAACAATATGATACTTCAAACATACACCTATCTAGCCTATATGCGTTGAAGTATCAGGAAAGTGCTGATTCTGTTGATCGGGGAAAGAATTTTGTGGAGAATGCAACTTTCAGCAAACAACGTGATTCTTCAAGGGAGTAGCCTTCTAACTTTTACATGTTGTAGTGTCAGGAAAGTGTCATATCCTTCCCTCATAGAAACAAGACTATCGAGAGTGCCAGGCTCCAGTAACGTCTGGTTCCAGTAACGTCTGGTTTCCAGATGTTCCAGAAGAGAAAAGCGATTTCCATATATGTGTGGAAGAAGATATAAAGATGGCAGTTAAGAGTTCCATTCTCTACAGTCTTGTTTTTCAGTTATGGCACTTTCCTCATGATTCCACACCTGCATTGGAAAGGCTTGTGTCTTCTGGAAGCAAGATGTTGCTTGAATGCTGTATTCTAAACAGACTGTTTTCACTGAGGTAAGGATAGGCACGTTTCTGATGCTTCAACACATACATGCCAAAAGGCTTCTCTCTAGAAACACGTGTGGTGCTCCACAGTCTTGTTTCTAAGCTTTAGGACAACCCGCCATCCATACACTTCCACACATACATTGGAAATGGCTTTTCTCTTCTGGAAACAATATGTTAATGGACAGTGGCATTCTCCACAGTATTGATTTTCAGAAGGAAGAATATGGCACTATCATGATGCCACCACATATATAGGTTAGGCAGCTTCTCATTGAAAAACCACGATGATGCTGAAATTGAATTTTCCACAGAATTCATTCTCCAGGCGAAGGATACAGCACTTTCCTACAGCTACAAAACATGTATTTGTTGGAAGTGTCGTGTTTTTCATTGAAACTTGTTTCATTCACAGACTTCCTTCTAAGAACAAATGATATGGTACTATCCACCTGCCTCAGGACAGACATACTAGAATGCTTCTCACTGGAACAAACTTCCTCTTAGGGGAAAGTTGCACTCCCCAGAGACTGTATTCACAGAGGAAAGGCTAGGGCATGTTTCTGATACTTCAACACATACAATCATATGATAATTGACTTTCTCTGCTAGAATGCTTCTTGCTTGAGAACTTGCGGTTTTCTGATCGGTGCATGCTCCACAGACTTGTTTCTAAGCAAAAGGACATTAACCCTACCCTACACTTCCACACATACATAGGGAATTGCTTTTCTCTTCTAGAAACAAGTTGTTAATGGAATGTCACATTCTGCACAGTCTTGTTTCTCTGAAGGAATTATATGGCACATCCTGATGCTTCCACACACATATTTTATGAAAGCTCTCTTTTGAAAAAACTTGTGCTTCCCACAAGTTGTGCTCTCCATGGAATGGTTTCTTCAAGACCAGGACATTGCACGTTGCTTCTCCTTCCAAACATATACTGCATATTGCTTAGAAATCTGGAAAGAAGATGTTAACTCTAAGTGGCATTCTCCATAGGCTTTTTAAAAAAAATTATGTTCTGTTAGTTACCATACATTACATAATTAGTTTTTGATGTGGTGATCCATGATCCATTGTTTTCGAATAAGACCCAGTGCTCCATGAAGTACGTGCCCTCCTTACCCAACACAGGCTAACCAATCCCCGCCCCTCCCCTCTAAAACCCTGTTTGTTTCTCCGAGTCCATAGTCTCTCATGGTTCATCTCTTCCTCCAATTACCCCCCCACCTCATTTTTCACTTCCTTCTCCTAATGTCCTCCATGCTATTCCTTATGTTCCACAAATAAGTGAAATCATATGATAATTGACTTTCTCTGCTAGACTTATTTCACTTAGCATAATCTCCTCCAGGCCCATCCATGTTGATGAAAAGTTGGGTATTCATCCTTTCTGATGGCTGAGTCATATTCCATTGTATATATGGGCCACATCTTCTTTATCCATACATCTGTTGAAGGGCATCTCAGCTCTTTCCACAGTTTGGCTACTGCAGATATTGCTGTTATGAACATTGGGGTGCATATGGCCCTTCTTTTCACTACATCTGTGTCTTTGGGGAAAATACCTCGTAGTGAAATTGCTGGGTCATAGGTTAGCTCTATTTTTAACTTTTTGAGGAACCTCCACACTGCTTTCCAAAGTGGCTGTACCAAATGGCATTCCCACCAACAGTGTCAGAGGGTTCCCAACCTCTCCAACATTTGTTGTTTCTTTCCCCGTCCATTTTGGCCATTCTAACTGGTGTAAGGTGGTATCTCAATGTGGTTTTGATTTGAATTTCCCTGATGGCTAATGAGGATGAATATTTTTCCTGTGTCTGTTAACCATTTGTATGTCTTCTTCAGAGAGTGTCTTTTCATGTCTTCTACCCACTTTTTGACTTGATTATTTGTTTTTTGGCTGTTGAGTTTGAGAAGTTCTTTATATATCTTGGATACCAGCCCTTATCTGTAGTGTAATTTGCAAATATCTTCTCCCATTCTGTGCGTTGCCTCTTTTTTTTGTTGATGGTTTCCTTTGCTGTGCAGAAGTTTTTTATCTTGATGAAGTCCCAAAAGTTCATTTTTGCTTTTGTTTCACTAGCTTTTGGAGATGTATCTTGAAAGAAGTTGTGGTGGGAGATGTCAAAGAGATTACTATCTATGTTCTCCTCCAGGATTTTGATGGATTCCTGTCTCACCATGAGGTCTTTCATCCACTTTGAGTTTATCTCTGTGAATGGTGTTAGAGAATGGTTGAGTTTCTTTGTTCTGCATGTGGCTGTCCAATTTTCCCAGCACCATTTATTGAAGAGACTGTCTTTTTCCATTGCATGTTTTTACCTGATTATTTGACCATAGAATTGAGGGTCCATATCTGGGTTCTCTATTCTGTTCCATTTATCTATACGTCTGCTTTTTTGTGGCAGTACCATGCTGTCTTGGTGATCACAGCTTTATAATAGAGCTTGAAATGAGGCAACGTGATGCCCCCAGCTTTGTTTTTCTTTTTCAACATCTCCTTGACAATTAGGGGTATTTTCTGATTCCATACTAATTTTAGGATTGTTTGTTCCAGCACTTTGAAAAATGTCATTGGAATTTTGATCGGGATGGCATGGAAGATATAGATTGCTCTTGGGTAGCATAGACATTTTAACAATGTTTATTCTTCCGATCCATGAGCATGGAATATTTTTCCATCTTTTTGTGTCTTCTTCAATTTCTTTCATGAGTGTTCTGTAGTTCCTAGAGTATACATCCCTTACCTCCTTGGTTAGGTTTATTCTGAGGTATCTTGAGGTTTTTGGTGCTATTTTAAATGGAATCGTTTCTCCAATTTCTCTTTCTACACTTGCGTTGTTAGTGTATAAGAAAGCAACTGATTTCTGTGCAATGATTTTGTATCCTGCCACATTACTGAATTGCTGGATGAGTTCTAGTAATTTGGGGCTGAAGTCTTTTGGGTTTTCCACATAAAGTATCATGTCGTCTGCGAAAAGAGAGTTTGACTTCTTCTTTGCCAATTTCAACAGATTTTATTTGTTTTTGTTGTCTGATTGCTGTTGCTAGGACTTCTAGTACTATGTTGAACAATATTGGTGAGAGTGGGCCTCCTTGTCGTGTTCCTGATCTTAAGGGAAAGGCTCTCAGCTTTTCCCCATTGAGGATGATATTCACTGTGGGTTTTTCATAGATGGATTTTATGAGCTTGAGGAATGTTCCCTCTATCCCTATAGTCTGGAGAGTTTTAATCAAGAAAGGATGTTGTATTTTGTCAAATGCTTTTTCTGCATCAATTGAGAGTGCTATATGGTTCTTTTCCCTCCACTTATTAATGTGTTTTATCACATTGATTGATTTGTGAATGTTGAACCACACTTGCATCCTGGGGATAAATCCCTCTTGGTCATGGTGGATGATCTTTTTACTGTATTGTTGGATCCTATTAGCTAGGATTTTTGTTGGGGATTTTGGAATCCATATTCATCAGGGATATCGGTCTGAAATTCCTCTTTTTTATGGGATCTTTGCCTGGTTTGGGGATTAAGGTAATGCTGGCCTCATAGAATGAGTTTGGAAGTTTTCCTTCTATTCGTTCTTTTTGAAACAGCTTCAGGAGAATAGGTATTATTTCTTCTTTGAATGTTTGGTAGGATTCCTCAGGGAATCCATCAGGCCCTGGACTCTTGTTTTTTGGGAGGCTTTTGATCACTGCTTCAATCTCCTTACTGGTTATTGGTCCATTCAGGTTGTCCATTTCTTCCTGTTTCACTCTTGGCAGCTTATAGGTTTTGAGGAAAGCATCCATTTCATCCAGATTGCTCAGTTTATTGGTATAGACTTGTTGATAATAATTTCTAATAATTGTTTCTACTTCCTTCATGTTAATCGTGATCTCTCCCCTTTCATTCATAATTTTATCAATTTGGGTCCTTTCTCTTTTCTTTTGCATAGGTCTGGCCAGTGGTTTATCGATCTTATTAATTCTTTCAAAGAAACAACTTCTAATTTCGTTGATCTGATCTTCTGTGTTTCTGGTTTCTAATTCATTGGTTTCTGCTATAATTTCATTTATTTCTCATCTAATATGTGGCTTAGGCATCGTTTGTTGCTTTTTCTCTAGTTCTTTAAGGTGTAGAGTTAGTTGGTGAATTCGGGATTTTTCTACTTTTTGAGTGAGGCTTGGTTGGCTATGTAGTTCCCCCTTAGGACTGCCTTTGCAGTATCCCATAGGTTTTGGACCAATGTGCTTTCATTCTCATTGATGGCCATGAATTGTTTAAGTTCTTCTTTGATTTCCTGGTTTACCCAAACATTCTTTAGAAGAGTGGTCTTTCACTTCCAAGTGTTTGAATTTCTGCCTAATTTTTTTCTTGTGATTGAGTTCCAGGTTTAAAGCACTGTGGTCTGAGAATATGCAGGGAATAATCTCAATCTTTTGGTATCAGTTGAGACCTGATGTGTGACCCAGTATGTGGTCTATTCTGGAGAAAGTTCCACGTGCGCTTGGGAAGAATGAATATTCTTTTTTTTTTTTTTTAAGATTTCTTTTTTTTTTTTTAAAGATTTTATTTATTTATTTGAGAGAGAGAGAATGAGAGAGAGCACATGAGAGGGGGGAGGGTCAGAGGGAGAAGCAGACTCCCTGCTGAGCAGACAGCCCGATGCGGGACTCGATCCAGGGACTCCAGGATCATGACCTGAGCCGAAGGCAGTCGCTTAACCAACTGAGCCACCCAGGCGCCCCGAGAAGAATGAATATTCTGTTTTCCTAGGGTGGAATGTTCTGTTTACATTTATGAAGTCCGTCTGGTCCAGTGTATCACTCAAAGCTCTTGTTTCCTTGTTGATTTTCTGCTTAGATGATCTGTCTATTGTTGAGAGTGGAATATTGAGGTCTTCTACAATTAACGTATTGTTATCAATATGACTCTTTATTTTGGTTAACAGTTGGGTTATGTAGATGGCTGCTCCCATGTTGGGGGTGTAGATATTTACAATTGTTAGATCTTCTTGTTGGATAGACACTTTAGAATGATATAGTGTCCTGTGTCTCTAACTACAGACTTGAGTTTAAAATCTAATATGGGGACATTCTACCTTACCTAGCCATCCATACATATACTGGCAATCGCTTAGAACTCTGGAAACAAGATGTGAGCTCTAAGTGGCATACTTTACAGGCTTTTTTATCAGAGGGAATGATATGGCCCTATCCTGATGCTTGAATACATAAATACTAGAAGGCTTCTCATGGTTTGCTGATGGTTATAATCTCCAAAGACTTGTTTCTAAGCATCAGTGTCAAGGCCCCTTGCCTATACTTCCACACATACATTTGAAATTAGTTCTATCTTAAGATATTAAAGATTGCGGTTAAGAGTTCCATTCTCCATGGTCTTGTTTTTTGAGGTTCAGTTACAGCAGTTTCCTCATGGTCCATATATGCATTGGGAAAGGCTTGTATCCTCAGGAAGCAAGAGGTTACTTGATCGATATATTCTAAACAGACTGTTTTCACCGAGGGAAGGATAGGGCATGATCATGATGCTCAACTCAGAAATGCTAGAAAGTTTCTCACTAGAGACACTCATTGTTGCATTCTCCACAGTCTTGTTTCTAAGAGTAAGGACAACCCACCTTCCCTATACATCCAAACATATTTTGGAAATCATTTTTCTCTTCTGGAAACAAGATGTTAGTGGACAGTGACGTTCTCCACAGTCTCAATTCTCAAGGAAAGAATATCGCACTATCGTGATTCTTCCACACATATAGGCTGGGAAGCTTCTCCCTTGAAAAACCATGATGTTACTGAAATTGCACTCACCAAAGAGATCATCTCTAAGCTAGGAGGCACTTTCCTAATCATACAACACATATATCTGTTAGAAGGGATTTGTTTTGAAGTGTCGTGTTGTTTGATGAAACTTGCTTTATTCACAGACTTCTTTCTCTCAGCGAAGCATATGGTACTTTCCACGTGACTCTAGATAAACATGCTAGGAAGCTCCTCAATCCCCCACGATTGTACTCATGGAGGGCATGTTTCAGATGCTTCAACACATACATGGTAGACTTCTTCTTGCTTGTAAAACTTGTGGTTCTCTGAAGGGTGCATGCTCCACAGACTTCTTTATAAGCGTTAGGACATTGCCCCTTCCCTAGACTTCCACACAGATATTGGAAATCGCTTTTCTCTTCTGGAAACAAGACGTTAGTGGAAAGTGGCATTCTCCATAGTCTTGTTTCTCAGGGGGAAGAATTCAGCACTATCGTGATGCTTCCACACATATAGGCTAGGAAGCTTCTTGCTTGAAGAAACTAGGTGTTCATGGAAAGTTGCCATCTATACTTCCACACATAGATTTGAAATTGGTTCTATCTTCAGACATAAAGATGACAGAGTTCCATTCTCAACGGTCTTGTTTTTCAGAGTTTCTGTTATGACAATTTCCTCATGACTGAACACCTACATTGGAAAAAGCTTGATCTTCAGCAAGCAAGAGGATACTTGATCGCTGTATTCTAAACAGACTGTTTTCACTGAGGGAAGTTTATGGCACATTCCTGATGCTTCAACAGATACATGCCAGAAGGCTTCTCACTAGAGACACTTGTGTTGCTTTTTTCTCAGTCTTGTTTCTAAGTTTATTTGTTTATTTATTTATTATTTATTATTTATTATTTATTTATTTATTTATTTATTTATTTATTTATTTATTTATGAGAGAGAGAATGAGAGACAGAGAGCACGAGAGGGAGGAGGGCCAGAGGGAGAAGCAGACTCCCCACCGAGCAGGGACCCTGATGCGGGACTTGATCCCAGGACTCCAGGATCATGACCTGAGCTGAAGGCAGCCGCCCAATCAACTGAGCCACCCCGGCGCCCTTGTTTCTAAGTTTAATGACAACCCACCTTCCCTATACTTCCACACATATATTGGAAATCACTACACTTTCCTGGACACAAGATGTTAGTGGAATGTGGCATACTCCACAGTCTTGTTTCTCAGAGCGAGTAATATGGCACTATCATGATGATTCCACACATATAGTCTAGGAAGCTTTTCGCTTGAAAAACCACAATGTTTGCTGAAATTGTATTCTCCACAGAATTATTTTTCCAAGCAAAGGATATGGCAGTTTCCGTGCTGCATTCCATATATTTCGTAGGATGGATTTGGTTTCAAGTATCTTATTGTTCGCTGATACTTGCTTTATTCACAGAGTTCTTTCTCCAAATGAAGGAAATGGAACTATCCTTGTGCCTCTAGACTAACATGCTACAAAGTTTCTCCCTGGAAAATCTTCCCCTTAAAGTAAAGTGCATTCCCCAGAGCATGTATTCACAGAGGGAAGGATAGGGCATGTTTGGGATGCTTCAACACATACATGCTAGAATGCTTCTCGCTTGAGAAACTTGTTGTTCTCTGAACTGTGCATGCTCCACAGACTTGTTTCTAAGTGTAAGGACATCACCCTTGCCCTAGGCTTCAACACATACATTGAAAATCACTTTTCTCTTATGAAACACGATGTTAGTGGAAAGTGGCATTCTGCACAGTCTTGTTTCTCAGAAGG
>NW_023270849.1:10083-16529 GCF_011800145.1 Mirounga leonina | reverse complement strand
TGTTAGTGGAAAGTGGCATTCTGCACAGTCTTGTTTCTCAGAAGGAATATATGGCTCGTTCTGATGCTTCCACACATACATGTTAGAAAGCTTCTTATTGGAGGAAACTCGTGTTTCTCGGATGTTGTGTTCTCAATGGACTTGTTTCTCCAAGACGGGGACATTGCACTTTGCCTATTCTTCCACACATATACTGTAAATCTCTTAGAACTCTGGAAGCAAGATGTTAGCCCTAAGTGGTATTCTCTACAGGCTTATTGCTCAGGGGAAGGATATAGCACTCTATTTATACTTGAAAGATACATGCTAGAAGCTTCTCATGGGAAGAAATTTGTTGTTCGCCGGAAGTTATATTCTCCACAGATTTGGTTCTAAGCATCAGGGTCATGGCCCCTTGCCTATATTTCCACACATAGATTTGAAATTGGTTCTATGTTGAGACATAAAGATGGCAGTTAAGAGTTGCATTCTCAAAAAAAAAAAAAAAAAAAAAAAAGAGTTGCATTCTCCATGGACTTGTTTTTCAGAATTTCAGTTATGACAGTTTCCTCATGATTCCACACCTGCATTGGAAAAGGCTTGTATCTTCTAGAAGAAAGAGGTTACTTGAACGTTGTATTCTAAACAGACTGCTTTCCCTGAGGGAAGGATAGGGCACCTTCCTGATGCTTCCACACACATATACAGAAGGCTTCTTGCTAGAAACACTTGTGGTGCACTGAAAAGTGCACTCTCCACAATCTTGTTTCTAGGAGTAAGGACAACACACCTACCCTATACTTCCACACATATATTAGAAATCGCTCTTCTATTCTGGAAACAAGATGTTAGTAAAGTGGCATTCTCCAAGCCTTGTTTCCCAGAGAGAAATATATTTCACTATCATTATGTTTCCACACATATAGGCTAAGAAGCTTCTCATTTGAAAACCACGAAGTTGCTAAAAATGCATTCTCCACAGAATTCTTTCTCCAAGCGAAGGGTATGTTACTTTCATAATGCAAAAACATGTATATCTTTTAGAAAGGATTTGGATTCAAGTGCCATGTCTTCACTGAAATTTGCTTTATTCACAGACTTCTTTCTCTGAGCAAAAGGTATGGCACTTTCCCTGTGCAAGTAGAGAAACATGCTAAAATGCTTCTCACTGGAACAAACTTCTAGTTAGGGTAAAGTTGCATTTCCCACAGACTGTATTCACAGAGGGAAGGATAGGGTATGTTGTGGAAACTTCAGCACGTACGTGCTAGAATGCTTCTTGCTTAAGAAACTTGTGGTTCTCTGACCATGCAAGCTCCACAGACTTGTTTTTAAGGATAAGGACATCACTCCTACAATAGACCATCACACATATATTGGAAATCAGTTTTTCTCTTCTGGAAAAAAATGTTAATGTAGTGTCGCTTTCTGCAGATTCTTCTTCTCAGAAGGAAATATATGGCACATCCTGAGGCTTCCATACATATATGTTAGAAAGCTTTTCATTTGTGGGTACTTGTGTTTCCTGGAAGTTGCGTTGTCCACAGAATTGCTACTCCAACATATGGATATTGCATTATCCTGATACTTCTAGCAAATATAGGCTAGGAACTTCTCGCTTGAAGAAACTAGGTGTTCTGGGAAAGTTGCAGTCTCCACAGACTGGTTTCTCTGCCACCTGGCCATTCCTTCCACTCATATACTGGAAATCCCTTTGAACCCTGGAAACACAGTTACTTGTAGGTGGCATTCTCCACAGTCTTGTTTCTCAGAGGGAAGGATATGTAATCTCCTGATGCTTCAACACATATATGCAAAAAGTTCATTTTGGTAGAAACATGCTAGGCAGAAAGTTGCACTCTCCACAAACTTATTTCTCCTGGACAGGGACATGTTACCTTGCCTATCCTTCCAAACATATATTGGAAATCACGTTTCTCTTCTGGAAACCAGATGTTACTGGAACACAGCATTCTCCACAGTCTTTTTCTAAGAGGGAAGGATATGGCACTTTCCTGACACTGCAACATTTACCAGGTAGAAGGCTACTACTCCCTTGGACAACCACGTTGTTTGTTGAAAGTTGCATTCTAACAGAATTCTCTCTCAGCGACGGATAGAACACTTTCATGATGCTTCAACACATATAGGCTAGAAGGGTACATGCTTGAAGAATCATGTGTTCGCTGAAACTTGCTTTATGCACAGACCTCTTTCACTGAGGGAAGGATATGGCACATTCCTGACATTTCAACACATACAGGCTTCAAAGCTTCTCATGGAAGAAACTTGTTCGCTGAATGCAAAATTTTCCATACACTTGTTTCTAAGCCTCAGGGTAATGGCCCCTTTCCTATACTTCCACACATATATTTGAAATTTGTTCTAACTTCTGATATCAAGATAGCAGTTAAGACTTCCATTCTCCACAGTCTTGTTTTTCATAGTTTATTTACAGCAGATTCCTCATGATTACACGCCTGCATTGTAAAAGGCTTGATTCTTCTGGAAGCAAGAGGTTATCCTTCACTAAGGGAAGGATAGGCACATTCCTGATGCTTCCACACATATATATTTAAACTCTGAAAAACAAGACCATGGAGAATGGAACTCTTAACTGCCATCTTTATATCAGAAGATAGAACCAATTTCAAATCTATGTTATGTAAAGGCAAGGGGCCTTGACCCTGATGCCTGGAAACAAGTCTGTGGAGTATACTTTCAGTGAACAACAGATTTCTTCCCGTCAGAAGCTGTCTAGCATATATGTGTTCAAGCATCAGAATAGTGCCATATCCCTTCCTCTGAGTACAAGCCTGTGGAGAATGCCACTGAGAGCTAAATCTTGTTTCCTGAGTTCTAAACTATTTCCATTGTATGTAGGGAAGTTTAGGCAATGGCAATATCCTCTTGTTGGAGTAACAAATCTGTGGCTAACTCAACTTCTGGAAACACATGTTCCCTCAAATGAGAATCTTTCTAACATGTACGTATGGGAGCCTCAGGATATGCCATATATTTCTTCTTAGAAGCAAGACTGTGCAGAATGCAACTTTCCACTAACATTTTTTTTCCAGACGAGAAAAGCGATTTCCAATATATGTGTGGTAGTATAGGGTAGGGGTGATTTCTCATACTTAGAAACAGTCTGTGGAGAATACACCTTTCAGAGAAGGACAGTTTCACAAGTGAGAGGCATTCTAGCATGTATGTGTTGAAGCATCCAGAATATGTCCTATCCTTCCCTCTGTGAATACAGTCTCTGGGGAATGCAACTTTCACCTAAGAAGAAGTTTGTTCCAGTGAGACTAGTTTTAGCTTGTTTCTTTAGAGGCACTTGGAAAGTGCCATATCCTTTGCTCAGAGGAAAAAGTCTGTGAATAAAGCCAGTTTCAGGGTAAAACATGACACTTCAAACCAAATCCCTTCTAACAGATATATGTGTTGTAGTATTAGGAAAGTGCCGTATTCTTTGCTTGGAGAATGAATTCTGTGGGGACGCAATATTAGTAGCATCGTGATTTATCAAGTGAGAAGCTTTCTAGCCTATATGTGTGTAAGCATCACAATCATGCCATATTCTTCCCTCTGTGAAAAAAGATGTGGAGAATGCCACTTTCCTCTAACGTCTTCTATTCAGAGAGAAAAGCATTTTCTAATATCAGTGTGGAAGTATAGGGAAGGTGGGGTGTCCTTACCCTTAGAAACGACTGTTTAGAAAACACCATTCAGAGCACCACAAGTGTCTCTAGAGAGAAGCCTTCTAGCATGTTTTGTGGAAGCATCAGAAAAGTGCCCTCTCTTTCCCTCAGTGAAAACAGTCTGTTTAGAATACAATGTTCAAGTAATTTCTTGCTTCTAGAAGATACATGCCTTTTCCAATGCAGGTGTGGAATCATGTGGAAACTTCTGTAACAAAAACTCTGAAAAACAAGACCATGGAGAATGGAACTCTTAACTGCCATCTTGATATCAGAAGATACAACCATTTTCAAATCTGTGCATTGAAGTATAGGCAAGGGGCCATGACCCTCATGCTTAGAAACAAGTCTGTGGAGAATATAACTTTCAGTAAACAACAAGTTTCTTCCTGGGGGAAGCCTCTAGCATATATATTTTGAATGGTCAGAAATATGCCATATCCTTCCCTCAGTGAAGGAAGTCTGTGCATAAAGCAATTTTCAGCGAACAATATGATTCTTCAACATATACCCTTCAATCCTATATGTGATGAAGCATCAGGAAAGTGCTTTTTCCATCGCTCGGGGAAAGAATTTTGCGTGAATGCAACTTTCAGCAAACAATGTAGTTCTTCAAGGGAGTAGACTTCTAGCTTGTACGTTTTGGAGATCGGGAAGGTACCCAATCCTTCCCTTGTAGAAAGAAGACAGCGGAAAATGCCACATTCCAGTAACAACTGGTTTCCAGAAATAATAGTGATTTCCAATATATATGTGGAAGTTTACTGACGAGGCAATGTCCTTACACTTAGAAACAAAGACTGTGGAGCATGCACCTTTCAGAGAACCACAAGTTCCACAGGCGAGAAGCATTGTAGCATGTATGTTTTGAAGCATCCGAAACATGCCCTATCTTTCCCTCTGTTAATACAGTCTCTGCATAATGCAACTTTCCTTTATAAGAGGAAGATTGTTCCAGAGAGAAGCTTTCTAGCATGTTTGTGTAGAGGCACAGGGAAAGTGCCATATCCTTTGGTCTGAGAGAGAGTCTGTGAATAAAGAAAGATTCCGCGAAGAACATGACACTTCAAACGAAAATCCTTCTAAAAGATATATTTGTTGTAGAATTAGAAAAGTGCTGAATCCTTTGCTTATAGAAAGAATTCTGTGGAGAATGCAATTTCAGGAACATCGTGCATTTTCAAGTGAGAAGATTCTTAGCCTATATGTTTGGAAGCATCACGAGACTGCCATATTTTTCCTCCTGAGAAAGAAGACTGTGGAGAATGCCACTGTCCACTAACATCTTGTTTCCAGACGAGAAAATCGATTTCTAATATATGTATAGAAGTACAGGGATGGTGCGTTGTCCTTATGCTTAGAAACATGTCTGTGGAGAATGTACCTTTCAGAGAACCACAAGTATCTCTAGTGAGAAGCCTTCAAGCATGTATGTGTAGAAGCATCAGAAAAGTGCCCTCTCTTTCCCTCAGTGAAAACAGTCTGTTTAGAATACAATGTTCAAGTAATTTCTTGCTTCTAGAAGATACATGCCTTTTCCAATGCCTTTTCCAATTCCAATGAGGAAACTTCCATAACTAAAACTTTGAAAAACAAGACCATGGAGAATGGAACTCTTAACTGCCATCTTCATATCAGAGGATGGAACCAATTTCAAATTTATGTGTGGAAGGGGCCATGACTCTGATTCTTAGAAAGAAGTCTGGGGAGAATATAACTTTCAGTGAACACAAGTTTCCTCCCTTGAGAAGTTTTCTAGCGTGTATGTGTTGAAGCATCAGGAAAGAGCCATATCCGTCTCTTGGGGAAAGAATTCTGTGGAAAATGCAACTTTCAGCAAAAAACGTGGTTCTTCAAAGGTATAGCCTTCTAGGTTGTATTTTTTGCAGTGTCAGGAAAGTGCCATATCCTTCCCTCATAGAAACAAGACTGTAGAGAATGCCACATTCCAGTAACATCTGCTTTTCACAAGAGAAAAGCGATTTCCAATATATGTGTGGATGAAAAGGCAAGGTGCCATGTCCCTGTCCAGGAGAAACCAGTCCATGTAGAGTGCAATTTTCTGCCCACCACAAGTTTCTTCCAAACAACATGATACTTCAGCATATACCCTTCTAGCCTATATGTGTTGAAGCATCAAGAAAGTGCCAATCTGTCACTCAGAGAAAGAATTCTGTGGAGAATGCAAACTTTAGCAAACAACGTAGTTCTTGAAGGGAGTATCCTTCTGGCTTGAACGTGTTGCAGTGTCAGGAAAGTGCCATATCCTTCCCTCCTAGAAACAAGAGTTTGGAGGATGCCACGTTCCATTAGCATCTGGTTTCCAAAAGAGAAAAGTGATTTCCAATATATGTGTGGAAGAAGAAGAAAGGGTCCATGTTCCTGTCTGGGAGAAAGAAGTCTGTGGAGATTGCAACATTCTGCACACCACAAGTTTCTTCCAAAAGGAAGCCTTAGCATATACTTGTGGAAGCATCAGGAGAGTTCCATATCCTTCCCTCTGAGAAACAAGACTGTGGAGAATGCCACCTACCAGTAACATCTTGTTTCCAGAGATCAAATATTTCCCCCGTATGAGCGGGAGCAGAGTCCAGGTGGCATGTCCCTGTCATGGAGAAACCATGCTGTGGAGTTGGCAACTTTCACAAACACCTAATTTCCTCAAGCGAGAAGCTTCCTAGCCTATGTTTGTTAGAAGTATCAAGATAATGCCATATGCTTCCTTCTGAGAAACAAGACTGTGCAGAATGCCACTTTCCACTAACA
>NW_023270849.1:0-10073 GCF_011800145.1 Mirounga leonina | reverse complement strand
CCTTCTGAGAAACAAGACTGTGCAGAATGCCACTTTCCACTAACATCTTGTTTCCAGAAGAGAAAAGCAATTTCCAATATATGTGTGTAAGTCTAAGGTAGGGGGATGTCCTTATGCTTAGAAACAAGACTGTGGAGCATGCACCTTACAGAGAAGGACAAGTTTCTCAAGCGAGAAGCATTCTAGCATGTATGTCTTGAAGCATCCAAAACACGCCCTGTCCTTCACTCTGTGAATACAGTCTCTGGGGATTGCAACTTTCGCCTAAGAAGTTTGTTCCAGTGAGAAGCTTTCTAGCATGTTAGTCTAGAGGCATACAGAAAGTGCCATATCCTTCGCCGATAAAAGGAAGCCTGTGAATAATGCAAGTTTCAGTGAAGAACATGAAACTTCAAACCAAATCCGTTCTAACAGATATTGTGTTGTAGCATTAGGAAAGTGCCCTAGCGTTTGCTTGGAGAAACAATTCTGTGGAGAATGCATATTCAGCAGCATCGAGGGTTTCCAAACTAGAACCTTCTAACCTATATTGTGGAAGCATAACAATAGTGCCATATTCTTCCCTTTGAGAAACAAGACTGTGGGGAATATATCTTTCAGAGAACAAGAAATTTCTTCCAATGAGAATCCTTCTAGCATGTATGTGTTCAAGCATCAGGATAGTGGCGTATCCTTCCCTCTGAGAACAAGCCTGTGGAGGATGCCACTTAGAGCTAATATCTTGTTTCCACAGTTCAAATTGATTTCCAGTATATGTTTGGGAGTATAGGCAAGGTGCAATGTCCCCGTTGTTGAGTAACTAGTCTGTGGAGAATGCAACATCCAAGAAACCCAAATTTCTTCAAGGGAGAAGCTCTAACATATATGGCTGGAAGCCTCAGGATGTGGCATATATTTCCTTCTGTGAAACAAGACTGCGCAGAATGCGAAATTCCACTAACATCTTGTTTCCGGAAGAGAAAAGCGATTTCCAATATATGTGTCGAAGTCTAGGGTAGTGATGATGTCCTTATGCTTAGAAAAGTTTGTAGGAGCAAGCACCATTGAGATAACCACAAATTTCTCAATAGGGAAGCATTCTGGCATGTATGGGTTGAAGCATCTTTAACGTGCCCTATCCTTCCCTCTATAAATACTTCTCTGGGGAATGCAACTTTTCCCTATAGAGGAAGTTTGTTTTAGTGAGAAGCTTTCTAGCATGTTTGTTAGAGGCACGCGGAAAATATTATATCCGTTCAGAGAATGAAGTCTGTTAATAAGCAAGTTTCTGCAAAAAATACGACACTTCAAACCAAATCCCTTCTAAAAAATATATGTGTTGTAGTTTTAAGAAAGTGCCATATCTTTGGCTTGCAGAAAGAATCTGCAGGAATGCAATTTCAGCAGCCATCGTGGTTTTTCAAGCGGGAACTTCCTATTCTCTATGTGTGGAAGCATCACAACAGTGCCATATTCTTCCCTCTGAGAAAAAAGACTGGAGAATGCCACTTTCACATAACAACTATGTCCAGGAGAGACAAATGATTTCGATTATATGCGTGAAAGTATAGGGAAGGTGGGGTGTTCTTATGCTTAGAAACAAGACTGTGGAGAGTGCACCATTCAGAGCACCACATGTGTCTCCAGGGAGAAGCCTTCTAGCATGTATGTGTGGAAGCATCATGAAGGTGCGATATACTTCCCTCAGAGAAAATAGTCTGTTTAGAATAAATATTCAAGTAACCTCTTGCTTCCAGAAGATACAAGCCTTTCCCAATGCAGTTGTATAATCATGAGGAAACGGCCTTAACTAAACTTCTGAAAAACAAGACCATGGAGAATGGAACTCTTAACTACCATCTTGATATCAGAAGAAAAAAACAATGTGAAAGTATAGACAAGGAGCAATGACCCTGATGCTTAGAAACAAGTCTGTGGAGAATATAACTTTCAGCGAACAACAAGTTTCTTCCCGTGAGAAGCCTTCTAGCATGTATGTGTTGAAGTTTCAGGAAAGTGCCATACCGTCCCCCGGTGAAATATGTCTGTGCATAAAGCAATATTAAATGAACAATATGATACTTCAAACATACACCTATCTAGCCTATATGCGTTGAAGTATCAGGAAAGTGCTGATTCTGTTGATCGGGGAAAGAATTTTGTGGAGAATGCAACTTTCAGCAAACAACGTGATTCTTCAAGGGAGTAGCCTTCTAACTTTTACATGTTGTAGTGTCAGGAAAGTGTCATATCCTTCCCTCATAGAAACAAGACTATCGAGAGTGCCAGGCTCCAGTAACGTCTGGTTCCAGTAACGTCTGGTTTCCAGATGTTCCAGAAGAGAAAAGCGATTTCCATATATGTGTGGAAGAAGATATAAAGATGGCAGTTAAGAGTTCCATTCTCTACAGTCTTGTTTTTCAGTTATGGCACTTTCCTCATGATTCCACACCTGCATTGGAAAGGCTTGTGTCTTCTGGAAGCAAGATGTTGCTTGAATGCTGTATTCTAAACAGACTGTTTTCACTGAGGTAAGGATAGGCACGTTTCTGATGCTTCAACACATACATGCCAAAAGGCTTCTCTCTAGAAACACGTGTGGTGCTCCACAGTCTTGTTTCTAAGCTTTAGGACAACCCGCCATCCATACACTTCCACACATACATTGGAAATGGCTTTTCTCTTCTGGAAACAATATGTTAATGGACAGTGGCATTCTCCACAGTATTGATTTTCAGAAGGAAGAATATGGCACTATCATGATGCCACCACATATATAGGTTAGGCAGCTTCTCATTGAAAAACCACGATGATGCTGAAATTGAATTTTCCACAGAATTCATTCTCCAGGCGAAGGATACAGCACTTTCCTACAGCTACAAAACATGTATTTGTTGGAAGTGTCGTGTTTTTCATTGAAACTTGTTTCATTCACAGACTTCCTTCTAAGAACAAATGATATGGTACTATCCACCTGCCTCAGGACAGACATACTAGAATGCTTCTCACTGGAACAAACTTCCTCTTAGGGGAAAGTTGCACTCCCCAGAGACTGTATTCACAGAGGAAAGGCTAGGGCATGTTTCTGATACTTCAACACATACAATCATATGATAATTGACTTTCTCTGCTAGAATGCTTCTTGCTTGAGAACTTGCGGTTTTCTGATCGGTGCATGCTCCACAGACTTGTTTCTAAGCAAAAGGACATTAACCCTACCCTACACTTCCACACATACATAGGGAATTGCTTTTCTCTTCTAGAAACAAGTTGTTAATGGAATGTCACATTCTGCACAGTCTTGTTTCTCTGAAGGAATTATATGGCACATCCTGATGCTTCCACACACATATTTTATGAAAGCTCTCTTTTGAAAAAACTTGTGCTTCCCACAAGTTGTGCTCTCCATGGAATGGTTTCTTCAAGACCAGGACATTGCACGTTGCTTCTCCTTCCAAACATATACTGCATATTGCTTAGAAATCTGGAAAGAAGATGTTAACTCTAAGTGGCATTCTCCATAGGCTTTTTAAAAAAAATTATGTTCTGTTAGTTACCATACATTACATAATTAGTTTTTGATGTGGTGATCCATGATCCATTGTTTTCGAATAAGACCCAGTGCTCCATGAAGTACGTGCCCTCCTTACCCAACACAGGCTAACCAATCCCCGCCCCTCCCCTCTAAAACCCTGTTTGTTTCTCCGAGTCCATAGTCTCTCATGGTTCATCTCTTCCTCCAATTACCCCCCCACCTCATTTTTCACTTCCTTCTCCTAATGTCCTCCATGCTATTCCTTATGTTCCACAAATAAGTGAAATCATATGATAATTGACTTTCTCTGCTAGACTTATTTCACTTAGCATAATCTCCTCCAGGCCCATCCATGTTGATGAAAAGTTGGGTATTCATCCTTTCTGATGGCTGAGTCATATTCCATTGTATATATGGGCCACATCTTCTTTATCCATACATCTGTTGAAGGGCATCTCAGCTCTTTCCACAGTTTGGCTACTGCAGATATTGCTGTTATGAACATTGGGGTGCATATGGCCCTTCTTTTCACTACATCTGTGTCTTTGGGGAAAATACCTCGTAGTGAAATTGCTGGGTCATAGGTTAGCTCTATTTTTAACTTTTTGAGGAACCTCCACACTGCTTTCCAAAGTGGCTGTACCAAATGGCATTCCCACCAACAGTGTCAGAGGGTTCCCAACCTCTCCAACATTTGTTGTTTCTTTCCCCGTCCATTTTGGCCATTCTAACTGGTGTAAGGTGGTATCTCAATGTGGTTTTGATTTGAATTTCCCTGATGGCTAATGAGGATGAATATTTTTCCTGTGTCTGTTAACCATTTGTATGTCTTCTTCAGAGAGTGTCTTTTCATGTCTTCTACCCACTTTTTGACTTGATTATTTGTTTTTTGGCTGTTGAGTTTGAGAAGTTCTTTATATATCTTGGATACCAGCCCTTATCTGTAGTGTAATTTGCAAATATCTTCTCCCATTCTGTGCGTTGCCTCTTTTTTTTGTTGATGGTTTCCTTTGCTGTGCAGAAGTTTTTTATCTTGATGAAGTCCCAAAAGTTCATTTTTGCTTTTGTTTCACTAGCTTTTGGAGATGTATCTTGAAAGAAGTTGTGGTGGGAGATGTCAAAGAGATTACTATCTATGTTCTCCTCCAGGATTTTGATGGATTCCTGTCTCACCATGAGGTCTTTCATCCACTTTGAGTTTATCTCTGTGAATGGTGTTAGAGAATGGTTGAGTTTCTTTGTTCTGCATGTGGCTGTCCAATTTTCCCAGCACCATTTATTGAAGAGACTGTCTTTTTCCATTGCATGTTTTTACCTGATTATTTGACCATAGAATTGAGGGTCCATATCTGGGTTCTCTATTCTGTTCCATTTATCTATACGTCTGCTTTTTTGTGGCAGTACCATGCTGTCTTGGTGATCACAGCTTTATAATAGAGCTTGAAATGAGGCAACGTGATGCCCCCAGCTTTGTTTTTCTTTTTCAACATCTCCTTGACAATTAGGGGTATTTTCTGATTCCATACTAATTTTAGGATTGTTTGTTCCAGCACTTTGAAAAATGTCATTGGAATTTTGATCGGGATGGCATGGAAGATATAGATTGCTCTTGGGTAGCATAGACATTTTAACAATGTTTATTCTTCCGATCCATGAGCATGGAATATTTTTCCATCTTTTTGTGTCTTCTTCAATTTCTTTCATGAGTGTTCTGTAGTTCCTAGAGTATACATCCCTTACCTCCTTGGTTAGGTTTATTCTGAGGTATCTTGAGGTTTTTGGTGCTATTTTAAATGGAATCGTTTCTCCAATTTCTCTTTCTACACTTGCGTTGTTAGTGTATAAGAAAGCAACTGATTTCTGTGCAATGATTTTGTATCCTGCCACATTACTGAATTGCTGGATGAGTTCTAGTAATTTGGGGCTGAAGTCTTTTGGGTTTTCCACATAAAGTATCATGTCGTCTGCGAAAAGAGAGTTTGACTTCTTCTTTGCCAATTTCAACAGATTTTATTTGTTTTTGTTGTCTGATTGCTGTTGCTAGGACTTCTAGTACTATGTTGAACAATATTGGTGAGAGTGGGCCTCCTTGTCGTGTTCCTGATCTTAAGGGAAAGGCTCTCAGCTTTTCCCCATTGAGGATGATATTCACTGTGGGTTTTTCATAGATGGATTTTATGAGCTTGAGGAATGTTCCCTCTATCCCTATAGTCTGGAGAGTTTTAATCAAGAAAGGATGTTGTATTTTGTCAAATGCTTTTTCTGCATCAATTGAGAGTGCTATATGGTTCTTTTCCCTCCACTTATTAATGTGTTTTATCACATTGATTGATTTGTGAATGTTGAACCACACTTGCATCCTGGGGATAAATCCCTCTTGGTCATGGTGGATGATCTTTTTACTGTATTGTTGGATCCTATTAGCTAGGATTTTTGTTGGGGATTTTGGAATCCATATTCATCAGGGATATCGGTCTGAAATTCCTCTTTTTTATGGGATCTTTGCCTGGTTTGGGGATTAAGGTAATGCTGGCCTCATAGAATGAGTTTGGAAGTTTTCCTTCTATTCGTTCTTTTTGAAACAGCTTCAGGAGAATAGGTATTATTTCTTCTTTGAATGTTTGGTAGGATTCCTCAGGGAATCCATCAGGCCCTGGACTCTTGTTTTTTGGGAGGCTTTTGATCACTGCTTCAATCTCCTTACTGGTTATTGGTCCATTCAGGTTGTCCATTTCTTCCTGTTTCACTCTTGGCAGCTTATAGGTTTTGAGGAAAGCATCCATTTCATCCAGATTGCTCAGTTTATTGGTATAGACTTGTTGATAATAATTTCTAATAATTGTTTCTACTTCCTTCATGTTAATCGTGATCTCTCCCCTTTCATTCATAATTTTATCAATTTGGGTCCTTTCTCTTTTCTTTTGCATAGGTCTGGCCAGTGGTTTATCGATCTTATTAATTCTTTCAAAGAAACAACTTCTAATTTCGTTGATCTGATCTTCTGTGTTTCTGGTTTCTAATTCATTGGTTTCTGCTATAATTTCATTTATTTCTCATCTAATATGTGGCTTAGGCATCGTTTGTTGCTTTTTCTCTAGTTCTTTAAGGTGTAGAGTTAGTTGGTGAATTCGGGATTTTTCTACTTTTTGAGTGAGGCTTGGTTGGCTATGTAGTTCCCCCTTAGGACTGCCTTTGCAGTATCCCATAGGTTTTGGACCAATGTGCTTTCATTCTCATTGATGGCCATGAATTGTTTAAGTTCTTCTTTGATTTCCTGGTTTACCCAAACATTCTTTAGAAGAGTGGTCTTTCACTTCCAAGTGTTTGAATTTCTGCCTAATTTTTTTCTTGTGATTGAGTTCCAGGTTTAAAGCACTGTGGTCTGAGAATATGCAGGGAATAATCTCAATCTTTTGGTATCAGTTGAGACCTGATGTGTGACCCAGTATGTGGTCTATTCTGGAGAAAGTTCCACGTGCGCTTGGGAAGAATGAATATTCTTTTTTTTTTTTTTTAAGATTTCTTTTTTTTTTTTTAAAGATTTTATTTATTTATTTGAGAGAGAGAGAATGAGAGAGAGCACATGAGAGGGGGGAGGGTCAGAGGGAGAAGCAGACTCCCTGCTGAGCAGACAGCCCGATGCGGGACTCGATCCAGGGACTCCAGGATCATGACCTGAGCCGAAGGCAGTCGCTTAACCAACTGAGCCACCCAGGCGCCCCGAGAAGAATGAATATTCTGTTTTCCTAGGGTGGAATGTTCTGTTTACATTTATGAAGTCCGTCTGGTCCAGTGTATCACTCAAAGCTCTTGTTTCCTTGTTGATTTTCTGCTTAGATGATCTGTCTATTGTTGAGAGTGGAATATTGAGGTCTTCTACAATTAACGTATTGTTATCAATATGACTCTTTATTTTGGTTAACAGTTGGGTTATGTAGATGGCTGCTCCCATGTTGGGGGTGTAGATATTTACAATTGTTAGATCTTCTTGTTGGATAGACACTTTAGAATGATATAGTGTCCTGTGTCTCTAACTACAGACTTGAGTTTAAAATCTAATATGGGGACATTCTACCTTACCTAGCCATCCATACATATACTGGCAATCGCTTAGAACTCTGGAAACAAGATGTGAGCTCTAAGTGGCATACTTTACAGGCTTTTTTATCAGAGGGAATGATATGGCCCTATCCTGATGCTTGAATACATAAATACTAGAAGGCTTCTCATGGTTTGCTGATGGTTATAATCTCCAAAGACTTGTTTCTAAGCATCAGTGTCAAGGCCCCTTGCCTATACTTCCACACATACATTTGAAATTAGTTCTATCTTAAGATATTAAAGATTGCGGTTAAGAGTTCCATTCTCCATGGTCTTGTTTTTTGAGGTTCAGTTACAGCAGTTTCCTCATGGTCCATATATGCATTGGGAAAGGCTTGTATCCTCAGGAAGCAAGAGGTTACTTGATCGATATATTCTAAACAGACTGTTTTCACCGAGGGAAGGATAGGGCATGATCATGATGCTCAACTCAGAAATGCTAGAAAGTTTCTCACTAGAGACACTCATTGTTGCATTCTCCACAGTCTTGTTTCTAAGAGTAAGGACAACCCACCTTCCCTATACATCCAAACATATTTTGGAAATCATTTTTCTCTTCTGGAAACAAGATGTTAGTGGACAGTGACGTTCTCCACAGTCTCAATTCTCAAGGAAAGAATATCGCACTATCGTGATTCTTCCACACATATAGGCTGGGAAGCTTCTCCCTTGAAAAACCATGATGTTACTGAAATTGCACTCACCAAAGAGATCATCTCTAAGCTAGGAGGCACTTTCCTAATCATACAACACATATATCTGTTAGAAGGGATTTGTTTTGAAGTGTCGTGTTGTTTGATGAAACTTGCTTTATTCACAGACTTCTTTCTCTCAGCGAAGCATATGGTACTTTCCACGTGACTCTAGATAAACATGCTAGGAAGCTCCTCAATCCCCCACGATTGTACTCATGGAGGGCATGTTTCAGATGCTTCAACACATACATGGTAGACTTCTTCTTGCTTGTAAAACTTGTGGTTCTCTGAAGGGTGCATGCTCCACAGACTTCTTTATAAGCGTTAGGACATTGCCCCTTCCCTAGACTTCCACACAGATATTGGAAATCGCTTTTCTCTTCTGGAAACAAGACGTTAGTGGAAAGTGGCATTCTCCATAGTCTTGTTTCTCAGGGGGAAGAATTCAGCACTATCGTGATGCTTCCACACATATAGGCTAGGAAGCTTCTTGCTTGAAGAAACTAGGTGTTCATGGAAAGTTGCCATCTATACTTCCACACATAGATTTGAAATTGGTTCTATCTTCAGACATAAAGATGACAGAGTTCCATTCTCAACGGTCTTGTTTTTCAGAGTTTCTGTTATGACAATTTCCTCATGACTGAACACCTACATTGGAAAAAGCTTGATCTTCAGCAAGCAAGAGGATACTTGATCGCTGTATTCTAAACAGACTGTTTTCACTGAGGGAAGTTTATGGCACATTCCTGATGCTTCAACAGATACATGCCAGAAGGCTTCTCACTAGAGACACTTGTGTTGCTTTTTTCTCAGTCTTGTTTCTAAGTTTATTTGTTTATTTATTTATTATTTATTATTTATTATTTATTTATTTATTTATTTATTTATTTATTTATTTATTTATGAGAGAGAGAATGAGAGACAGAGAGCACGAGAGGGAGGAGGGCCAGAGGGAGAAGCAGACTCCCCACCGAGCAGGGACCCTGATGCGGGACTTGATCCCAGGACTCCAGGATCATGACCTGAGCTGAAGGCAGCCGCCCAATCAACTGAGCCACCCCGGCGCCCTTGTTTCTAAGTTTAATGACAACCCACCTTCCCTATACTTCCACACATATATTGGAAATCACTACACTTTCCTGGACACAAGATGTTAGTGGAATGTGGCATACTCCACAGTCTTGTTTCTCAGAGCGAGTAATATGGCACTATCATGATGATTCCACACATATAGTCTAGGAAGCTTTTCGCTTGAAAAACCACAATGTTTGCTGAAATTGTATTCTCCACAGAATTATTTTTCCAAGCAAAGGATATGGCAGTTTCCGTGCTGCATTCCATATATTTCGTAGGATGGATTTGGTTTCAAGTATCTTATTGTTCGCTGATACTTGCTTTATTCACAGAGTTCTTTCTCCAAATGAAGGAAATGGAACTATCCTTGTGCCTCTAGACTAACATGCTACAAAGTTTCTCCCTGGAAAATCTTCCCCTTAAAGTAAAGTGCATTCCCCAGAGCATGTATTCACAGAGGGAAGGATAGGGCATGTTTGGGATGCTTCAACACATACATGCTAGAATGCTTCTCGCTTGAGAAACTTGTTGTTCTCTGAACTGTGCATGCTCCACAGACTTGTTTCTAAGTGTAAGGACATCACCCTTGCCCTAGGCTTCAACACATACATTGAAAATCACTTTTCTCTTATGAAACACGATGTTAGTGGAAAGTGGCATTCTGCACAGTCTTGTTTCTCAGAAGG
>NW_023270848.1:6282-11562 GCF_011800145.1 Mirounga leonina | reverse complement strand
ATCACAATCTTAAACCTGTTTCATCTGCCAACTTTATCAAACACCTACGTCTATTGCAATTTCTGTTGCATTATCTATCTAATTACCTATCTATCTCTTCAACTTCTGTTTTATGGTTCACCTGATTATTTCCTTTCCCATTCGGAGAAGGATTTGGGGTGAGAGTTCCTTTTTATGCAGTTTATTTTGTGTTATGTGTCCCGAACAGAACAGATGGTTTCTCTAAATGCACATCTGGTCATGGACTATAAAAGAGCTCAAAGTGGGCTCTGCCGATAGGAAGCAAGACTTGGCTTCCCTTTTCTTTCTGGGAAATACCCTCTTCTATAGAGATTAAGAAAAATATTCTTTTAATAACCAAATCATAAAATTCAGAGTCTCACTTTTTTTTTTTTTAGGGATTTTATTTATTTGAGAGGGAGCTATCATAAAAGTCAGAGCCTCACTTTCTGTTTTTTTATTTTTATTTTTTTTAGATTTTATTTATTTATTTGAGAGAGAGAGCACAAACTGGGTGAGGGACAAAAGGAAAAGGAAAGAGATAAGCAGACTCTCCACTGAGCAAGGGACCCCAACGTAGGGCTTGATCCCAGGACCCCGAGATCATGACCTGAGCTGAAGTCAGACACTTAACTGACTGAGCCTCCTAGGCATCCCTTGAAAGCCTCACTTTTTAGATTCAAATAGCCCAATGATTTTTTGTCAACTTTGACATGAGCTGCATTGGGTCATGATGTTGCCAACTCTGCCCTTAACATCAACTTCCCAACTCATGGACAGAGAATGGATGGTGCCCAGGAGGGAGGGTCAGAAGTTTGGGTTGGAGCTCGGGTTCTGATCTTTAACACTTCATTCCTTTAGGCTTGTTCCCACATCTGTTTTCTGAGATGACTGAACTAAGTCATCTTTAAATCTTCCTCCAACTCAAACTCTAGAATTCAAGGGTTATCATCAGAATTTCTACAAATGACTGCTGAATGCAGATAATGTTTAGATTTGTTTTTGTTCATTTTGGAAAATTGATTATTTTTGTCTTAATAAAATATATGTACAACTAAAATTATGATTTTATTAATGAAATTCATAAAGGAAAAATACCTTTGTTACTATATATCTCTAACTCTCCATCTCCTAACCAAATACACCAAAAAAGTGTGTTTTAATGAGATTTTTGATAAATTAAGGTTGCTTGGGATCTTATTATTAAATAATAGTAGACCAGATTGTCCCATGCTAGAGATTGGGCATACAAAGATGAATGAAACATGGGCTCTTCCTCTTTTAAATCCATCCTCCACACTGTTATTGATGTAGATGAAACATGTAAGATGTTTCATGTCACTTTAAAACTCTTCAGTGTTGTCCTTGGTTTTATCTATTTACTCAACAGATATTTATTGTGCGTTTGCTATATGCCAGAAATTGGGCTTGACACTGTGCTAGAGTGAACAAGATGGACATAAATGGTTACTTTTCTAGTGGGAGAATTCAGGTAATGAATAGGCAAACAGCAAATACACTAGATTTTTTCAGATTGCTGTAAGTGCATCAAAGAAATAGAGCAGTATGTGAGATACTTAATATCCGTCCAGTTTTACTGATGTGACTGTCAATTAAACTGACCACTGAATGACGATGAGGAGCAGACAGAGGATGCAGCTGGACTTTTAGACATAAAAAGCCTGAGGTGGGAAATACTTAGATATGTTTAAAAGAAAAAAAATAAAGAGATCAACAGAAACCAGTTTCTGATGCTTGGTAAGCAAGGAGGAGAGTAATGTGAGAAAATTCAGACAGGTAGGCAAGGGTCAGATTGTGTAAGGACTTATAGGCTAGGATACCTTTTTCCTAAATGCAATGGGAAGCCATTGTAAGGTTTAAGTGGGTGAATGGCATGACCTACACTGTGTTCTGAAAGGATTATTCTGGCAGCTCTGAGGATAATAGTTGCATGTACATGTTGGCTGAAGTAGGGGCAAGGGAGAGGTCAGGAAGCATGGCAGCAGGGAGAGATGACCTAGGTAGAACAGTAAGGGGATTTTGATGGCTTGGACTTAGGGTGGTGGCAGTGGAGAGGCATGGATAGATTTGATATATCTTTTATAAATGGAGTTGACAGGACTTGTTGATATGGATGAAGGAACTGAAGGAAAAGAAAAACAAAGATAATTCCAAACATGTGGCTTGAGGAATGGTAGATACTGGTGTCATTTTTAGAGATGGAGAAGACTAGGGAGAAAAAGGTTTAGTAGACAAGGAGGAATCAATAAATTCTGGTGGACTTGATGGGTTTGAGGTATCTTTAGCCAATTCAAACAAAGATGTGAAGTAAACGGTTGGCTATATGAGAGAAGACAAATTTGGGGTTTGGGAGAACAGAAATGGTGTTTTTATCTGGGGACTAGGTGATGATCACTTAAGAAGAAAGAGAAGATGAATAAGAGAAGAAGGGCCTTGGACAGATACCTGGGATACACCAACATTTTTGGTCCCAAGCGGCAGAAACCAAAGCAAAACAGCTTGAACAAATAAGGAAAAAAGGGAATTTATCAGAAGGATCTGGGGTATTTCAAGAATTGGAAAGGGACTTCCATGGACTCCAGACATCTAGTTTTCCCCCAGCTGATTCTTTGCTGGGCCCATTTGCATTATTCTTTTCATCCCAAGAGCAACTCTTTATGCTTCCCTCTGTGCACGGCAACCACATAGCTTTTACATTCTCATCTTTATTCAAGAGAAGAGTCTGGACTTACTGGTGGATTCTTATACCAATTCCAAATTTACCAGGAGGATCTGATTGGCTCAGCTTTGGTCACATGGGCACCCTACTTCAATCAACTATGCTCAAGAGAGTCATGTGATAGAAACATGGTTGTGGAAGCTTCATCTTGTGGGTGAAGGCCACTTTTCACAGAAAGGAGGTTCCTGTCAGTTGGGCATTAACTTCATCACCACCTGGGCCATACCTTCTTGCTTATTTCAATTTTGTACATGTGTCAATTGCAGTTCTCATAGATTCCTTCATACTCTGTGTTGATTCATGTCTCCATGCCTTTCTTAAAGCTGGTGCCTCTGACAGAAATGCCAAGGCTTATCCTTCTTTGCCTGTCTGTCTTAGTCTGCTCAGGCTGCTATAACAAAATGGCTTAAACTATAGAACTTTCCCTCTCACAGTTCTAGAGGCTGGAAAGTCCAAGATCAGGGTGCTGGCATAATTGGTTTCTGGTAAAGACTCTCCTCCTGGATTTCAGATAGCCTCCTTCTTACTGAATCCTCATATGGTGCGGAGAGCGAGTGAGCTAGCTCTCTGGTGTCTCTTCCTGTAAGGGTACTGATCCCAATGTAAGGGCCCCACGCTCATGAGCTCATGTAATCCTAATGATCCCAAATCCTCATCCTTAAATACTGTCACTTTGGGGGGTTAGGGCTTCAAAATATGAATTTGGGGGAGGGACACAATTCAGTCCACAGCACTATCTAACTCTTTCCCATTCAGGTCCCCTGATACTTCCTCTAGGAATTCTTTCTAGATTCTCCAGGAAGCCAACGACTCAGCTACTACCCTTTCAGATTGGAAGCACCTGGGACACATAAGGATCTGTACACTTACCATATTATGTTCAAACCTCTTGTTCACATCCTGCCTCCCCTCCAGGCAGGGGCTGTGCTGAATTCATTACTGTATTTCCAGCCTCTGGCACACAGTAGGCTTTTATAATGCTGTTAGAGCTCAATAAGCAACTAGTGAAGGAGACAATACCAAAGGATAAATCATAATACAGTCTAATCAGTGCAATGATAGGTTCAAGGTGCATAGAAGAAAGATTACTAATTCTGGCACGTGGGGAGGGGAAAGATAATTTCACAGGGGCTGTGACTTCAGAGCTTGAATTTGGAGGGTGTTTAGGAATTGGTCCATAAGACATTGGTGTGTGTGGGGGGCGAGGGGTGAGGGGAGGAAATTGTGGGGATGGGACAGCCATTTTAATACTTTGCGTGGTATTGGAACATAAAGAGGGATGTGTCAAAATCCCTGCCATTGGGAGGTGCATTTTAATTAGGTAGGTGGGAGTGAATTGAATCAAAAAAGAAGGGCTGCCAGAGCTAAGTGTGGAATTATTTGCTATTTGTTGTTAAGACAGCCAGCCAGTAATGCCACAGTGATTTGCAACAGAGAAACAAATGTATCTGCAGAATGTTTAGTAAAAGGACTCACTCAGCCTCTTCGTCTGGCCTGTATGAGAAGGCCTAGGAAGGCCTGGCCAGAGAAAGTGAGGACCAGCCAGAGAAAAGAGGATTAAAAACAGTAGAACCTATGGACAGGAAATGCTTATTCTTACACTTCTTGACCATTATGTGCTGTTTGGTAGCAGTACTGTATTCATAAAATACTGGTGGTAATAACATCCTAGCCAACCATTGTAATTCTATTCCCCACTATTGATGGCTGGGTTCTGCTTATCCTTCAGGTCTCTACTCACATGTGATTCCTCAGAGAGGCCTACTGTCACCGCTTAGTCTCAAGTCATCTCCCCCAGGGCAGTCTTGGAACACCCTGTTCTTGTGCTTTGTATTAGTTCCCTATTGCTGTGTAACAAATACCCACAAACTGGCTCAGAGCAACACACATTTATCATCTCTTAGTTTCTGTGGGTCAGAACCAGTTGCCCAATAAAGCCTAGTATTTAGTAGGTGCTCAGTAAGCATGTGCTGAATGAATGAATGGCTTGTTCAGAGTCACCCTGCTCGTCATCGGGTAAGTCTGTCAGCAAGGTGTCCTATCTTTTCACTACAGCCTTTCCTGCCCATGAGCATAAAAAGCAAAAAATGAAATATTGTGTAGGAAGGAACCATTGTGCTGCTTGATAAAAATCATTGGAGATTCTGTTCTTACCAAGATTGTTAAGTTAAAATGTGAACTACTTGACAGAGCTTTGCTACCTGGAGCATGGGATATCGACTTTGATGTCCACTAACTGATGTAATGAATTTTCTTCAGCTTTATTTTCTATTTGTTACCACCATAATTGAAAGAGCTCAAACATTCCCTTCTAGGATTTGAAAAAAAAATTGAGGGAAAATGCTATTGTTTTCATCCTCACATAAACTTTTGGCCTTGAAAGATATGAAAGCCAGTTAGGATTTAATAAAGAAATTCCTATCATGGTATAGTGGAAAATGTCAGATAGAGTAGACTTGAACTCTAGTTTTTTATTTTATTTTATTTTATTTTATTTTATTTATTTGACAGAGAGAGACACAGCGAGAGAGGGAACACAA
>NW_023270848.1:3279-6182 GCF_011800145.1 Mirounga leonina | reverse complement strand
CACCCAGGCGCCCAAACTCTAGTTTTAACTGTAGTTCTGTGAACTTAGGGAAAGTTCTTAACCTCTCTGGACCTTAATATTCTCATCTTAAATTTTTTTCTACAAGGAAGGGTTGTGGTGAGTTTTAAGGGAGATTGTGTGGGTGAAGCTGCTGATGTTTTCTAGGCTCTAAAGAAAATGGTTACTTTCTTTTCTCATCATAGACTATAGAAGAGTAAAATAACTTTAAGCTAATGAGATTGTGAAATGTTCAGAGAAGACAGGAACTGAAACTGCCACTTCCCAGTCTTGGGTTAAGGAGAAATATGCCCTAGAGCTCTGTCTTAGGAATGGGGAAGAAAGGATGACCGGAGAAATGACTTACCCTCCAAACACTTGGGAGTGGATTACCACTGAGACTAAAGCAGCCCTCAGCTTAGCTGAATTCTCATTCTGCTATTCTCTGAGGCATTCTGGAAGCAAGTAGGAAGAGTACTCTTTAGCAGAAATCATTGGACCACAGTAGACTGAAAGAGGATGCCCCACTTTTGTTATTTCTTCTCTGTTGAACAGCTTGGAGCAGAGTGCCTACATGGCAAGATAAAGTTTAAGACATGAGCTTATGTTTTGTTCTCCTTGTTTTCTCTTTCTGTTTCAAGAAGGTAATTGAGACTTCACTTTCTCTTGCTTCCAGGGAAATGTGCTTTGAAGTTGATTGAAGGAAGCACGTTATAGTGGGTTGGGTTTCTGTGATCTCGCCAGGAATTAGGGAGAGAAGTGAGTGTCTGTGGGAGCAGGGAGGCCAAATCTCTAAGAGGAAAGAAGTAGACCCAGGACTAGAAAGGGACAGGGGTTGGTGGTCTTGTAAACCTAAGGACCCATGTCTTCACAGTCCTTAGAGGTGGTGGGACCCCGGAGGAAGGTGGCCATGAGGGGCAACAAAGGTTAGGCTTCAGGTTCCAGAGCTACCAGGTCCAGCCAAGGATCTCACATCCAAACCTGGCCTGTGAAACAGATGCTCTTGGTGCTCTGCCCACAACTCCAGACCCCATCCCTTCAGTGTGTTCCTGTGGGCTTCTAACCTCCAGTATGTACATCTCTTTGCCATAGGTGTTCCTCTAAAGTCTTGGAAGTTTGCTCTGCTCTCCATCAGAGTAGGCCAAAAGCGCCAGGGTTAACACCTCCAGGAAGGGCCCTCTTTCAATGACTCCAGCAAGCTGAAGTATAAATGCCTCAGCTCCCTTGCCACTTAGGATAACTTTGAAGAGTGTATTTTGCAGTGTTTTCCATAATTTCCCCACAGGGTTAAGCTGCAGTTGTCCAATCATTTAATTGCTGTCTTTGCTTCCTTGCCTCACTTCCTCCCTCCCAATACCAGTGCTACCCACACCTCTCGAATGAACTACCTGCTCTCAAGTCCTTATCTCAGAGCCTGCTTCCAGAGAACCCAAAATGAAGCATCAGGGAAGCAAGGGAGGGGCCCTCCCCTCATAAACAAGGACATTGAACACATCAGCAGTGACCAGCGTAGGCCAAAGACTGGAGGAGTTTTCCTGAATCTTCTGTTGTGAGACAGATCTTGGCACCTTCACATATCTCAGGAGTGAGTAGAGTGTAGCGAGGTGGGTGGTAAGGGTCCCACCTAAATGACTGCCAGAAAAGCTGAGTGTTCTGTCTAAACACATCCTTCCTGCTTATCTCCATCTTTCATTGTCTCTGACCTATTTTACAACTTTGGAAGTTGCAAGAAACTGATGCTAGGGCAAGGATTATTGTCTATAGAAACGCAAATTAGCCATGTCTGGTGCGATGCAATTGCTTATTGCTATATGGACGGATCCATTTTGTGCCTATTTGCAAATTCACTTTGGCATTCCTTACCGGCCTACACAGGTGTGTTTCTTTGAACTCTTCTAACACCTTCCTGGTTCTCTCATCATTTAGTGACTCATATAAAATTTTCAACACATGCTCATTTTATATTTGTATGAAAGCCATAATTGTACCTTTTAAAAAAATTACCCTTTAACAGGATTAAGATTAAAATTCTCTCTGGCCTGGTGTGATGGGGATAGAGTCAGATTTAAGGAGGCTTCTGGCAGGATGCACAGGAGCTCAGTAACACTGGTTGTTGAACCCTTCAGGGAGGAAAACTGTAATTCTGGACTGAGGTGGAAGGGGACACTTTTGTTCCTTTTGAATTTTGAATTATTATCTATTCAAATGAATTAAAATTGTGAAGAAAAAGCTAAATAAATTTATTTTAATAAAATTTATAAAAGTTTAAGAAAATTTATAAATAAAATTTTAATTAAATTCTAAAAATTAAATTAATAAAAAAAACCCACCAAAACCTAAAAAAAATTTATGTCTCCAGCTCCCTCTGGGTCATGAGTTTGGAGTGGAGGAGTGGGAGAGAGAGTGGACAAGTCTACTTATTTTGGCTATTAGGGTTTCTTTGTGGAAATTTTTTTTTTAGATTATTTATTTATTTGAGAGAGAGTGAGTGAGGGGTGGGGGGAAGGGGCAGAGATAGAGGGAGAGAGAGAAACCTCAAGCAGACTCCCAGCAGAGTGCAGAGCCCGACTCAGGGCTCATCCCAGGACTGAGATCATGACCTGAGAGGAAATCAAGAGCCAGCAGCTCAACCGACTGAGCCACCCAGACTCATCTGTGGAAACTTTTTGGAAGTATTACAAGGTTGAAAGATAGAGAGAGAGAGAAAGAGATTACTACACATATTTGGACTAAGATAATCTTTGCAATTGTGCACATGTGTAGTAGATAGAATTCTCCGCAAATTTGGGGTGCCCCAGACGGTTATTTTGGTTTTTCTAAATAATTTTGCCATGTTCATTTTTCTAAGAAGTAACACATGAAAACAGTGCAAAATTCAAAAAGCATACAAGTTATAAAGTAAAAAA
>NW_023270848.1:0-3179 GCF_011800145.1 Mirounga leonina | reverse complement strand
TTTTTTATTTCAAAAAATCATGCAATTATTTTTGATTCCAGTGTAACTGTGCTTATTTTAGAATAACCGTAATGTTCCTCTCCTCACATCATTAGAAAAAGAGCTGCTCTGGGGAGGTTGACTGTGCCTGTCTCTTCTTTTCCCAGCACCTGGGACAGAACCCCACAACTCCGGGGCCCCTCCCCCACCTGACAAAACCAGCCAACCTCCTCGCTGAGTGTTTATTATTTTACCTTTGTTGGGAACTAAGTGAAGTAGTGAAAGTCATACAGCCTTCGTTAGCTGATTGGAAAGAAAAAAGTTGTTTTAATTTTATTGCAGTTGAAACAATTAACAATAATTTTTTTTTTTTGGTCAACATTTAATAGTTGAATAGCTTATTCAGTAGTTGGTTAACGTCCACATTCTGACAATAAAAACAAATCTAATTCTAGGTTCGACTAATTGTCGAATGCTTTAGAAAGGTAATGTGCTTATATAAATGCTTAACAACTATAATGTGGTGTTGGTTTTGTTTTTGTTTTCTTAACGAGTAGGGATTCCAGTTTTCCTTTTGATTAACTGGATAAAATAAAGTAATAACATTGATTTTTATTATAGGATGCTAACTACCTGCCGAAATGGCATGATACTTAAACTAAAATGGTGCATGGAGGTTGGATTTTTCCCAATTCTTATTGATGTGTAAAGGCAATTGAAATGTTTACCAGAGTCTGGGGCTTGAGTTTTAATCTAGAATACTCCTAATTCACCTTAGTTTCTAATTTTTTTTTATCCAAATAGCTTCACCTTAAATTGCAGAGTTCTCTTTAATTGCATTTTATAGTTCTTTCCTCTGGGTAATGGCATTAGTTTTAAGTGTTTCTGAAAAATAATTTATTCATCGGAACAGATAGTGGAAATTATACCTTTAGTTAGACTTTACGCATACACATATATTTACTTAGTTTAAAATTTTGTGTAAGTACTCATACATTCAGAAATTATAACAGATCTAAGTGTCTAAGTCTCCATTTTATTTATCTGTAAAATTGAGATATTAGTAACTGCCTCATAGATTGGTTGAAAGGATGAGATGACATATCTATTTAATACGCTTAGAATATTGCCTGCAGAAAGTAAGTGCTCCATGAATGTGATTATAATAATTATTATCATTAGTGGTAGTAGTATCCTTTTAATTGTACTGGTGAAAGATTTGGGTGATGGAAGACTTCTAGAAGAAGGTGATATTGAAGCTAAATTTTGAAGCTGGAGAAAGAAGAAAGAAAGGATAAATGAAGTGGAAGAAAGGCATGGAGGGGCAAAAAGCAACAGAAAGTTCCAACAGTATATATGGGGAATGGAAGGTGGGGGAGGCAGATCACACCAAGAATGGGCTCAGTTAATGCATTTGAAATTTATACTAAAAATAAAAATTTATCCTGAAAATCAAGCCATTAAAAGTCTCAGCAATAAATAAGATAGATATTCATTAGCATTTATCCTGAAGAAATAATAAAGCAGGTATCCAAAGATATGCTTTCAAGAATGTTCATATAAAGTGTTGCTGATATATCAAAAATTTGGGAACCACGTAAACATTTAGCAATGGAGAATATTTATTAAATAAGTTGCCAAAGTCATGATGATGTTTATGTGCGTTTATCTGTTAGCCTGAAAAGTTGTGCATATCCTATTGAGTAAAAAACCAAACAGGTTTTAAAATAGTTATGGCATTGTTTTATAAAAATACATATGGATTTATGTGTTGGTGTGCTGGGAAGCATCTGGAAGGATATACACGAAAATGTTAACGGTAGTTATCTCTTCATTGTGGAATTCTGGGTGATTTAGAAGCTTAATCATTTTAATTTTCCTTATCTATTTTCCCAGTCATCGCATAATGAATACGAATTAAAGATTTGATTGAACAACAAAAGGGAAGGAAAGTGGTTATATTCGGTCGTACTAATGTTGTTCATAAATTAAGGGCACAACTCTTTTGTATGAGAGAGGACAATCTCCTAAGCGGTGCTGGGGAAAGCAGATTGCAGTGAGTGGGAGGATCCCGAATGAAGAGTCAGCATAACCTCCTGGAACTGAAAGAAGGAAAAGAAACTCCGGAGCATCTAGAGGAAGACATGGGTTAAGGGAGGATTTTGAAACGGTGAGGAGGAGGAGCCCTTACAAGCTTACATCCTACTGCATTTATTCTTCCTGAAACCCACTTACCTTCTCCCTTTCTTGACAAATCTCCATATTGAGACAGAGGTCCTCAGCTGGCCTGCTGCTGGCCGGTTTCCAACTTTCTGGTGTACTGCCAAATTTTGATCAAAGTGTAAATATGTATTTTTGCTATAACCGCATGTATCATGGCAAGGTCTTTTAGGTAGGGATGGAGGTGACCTTCTAACTGAAACAAATCCCAGCTCCGTGTTACCTCTGAATTTGTTTTTTTTAAAGATTTTATTTATTTATTTGAGAGAGAGAGAATGAGAGATAGAGAGCACGAGAGGGAAGAGGGTCAGAGGGAGAAGCAGAGTCCCTGCTGAGCAGGGAGCCTGATGTGGGACTCGATCCTGGGACTTGAGGATCATGACCTGAGCCGAAGGCAGTCGCTTAACCAACTGAGCCACCCAGGTGCCCACCTCTGAATTTTATACACTTATGCAACAGCATTACAAGCCTCAAATCCAGAGATGCAGGTATATGAGTTCTATGTGTGTCATTTAGGAGCCTTGTTATAATTTTGGGCAGGTCCTGGAACTAACAGGACCTTCAGTTTCACTTACAGTGAAACAAGCTAGTGTAAATGAAAATGTCTATCGTGGAAGGTAGTTTCAGGTTTAAAAACCACGATGTCTGTGGAGGTGCTTAGGAAACACCAAATCTAACACACGTTTACAGAGCACCAGTACGTGTGCCATAGGTCATGTGCTACATGGTAAAATTGAAATAACCTACAGGTGTAATGATCGTATGTGGTCCCCTGAGCACATGGCACTGTTGCTAACCAGTATCTCCCCCTACCACACTATTGCATGCATATGGCTTGCAATTCCTGTGTTTTGAAGTGTAAGTCATTGACTTGTTGATGCAGGTCACAATTTATAGATTGAATAGATACTGAGTTCCAGGAACTGATTCAACGAGAGCTTGGGAGTGAATTTTACAGTGATTTTTTCAGAAATAGCAAG
>NW_023270847.1:2480-19308 GCF_011800145.1 Mirounga leonina | reverse complement strand
AAAAAAAAAAAAAAAAAAAAAAAAAAAGTTGTAGGAAGTCAATAAGTTTGAAATGAAAGGACATTAAATAGCAATTCAGAGCCAAAGAAAGAAATGATGAATACTGGTGAAGGTCAGTACTTAGGTAAAGATAAAAGTCAGTATTAGTGTATTTTTTACTTCTTAGCTTCTATTTTGTCTATATAACTTAAAATATAAATGCATGAGGGGTGCCAGGGTGGCTCAGTTGGTTAAGCGACTCCTTTCAGCTCAGGTCATGATCCTGGAGTCTCGGGATCGAGTCCCGCATGGGGCTCCCTGCTCGGCAGGGAGCCTGCTTCTCCCTCTGACCTTCCTCCCTCTCATGCTCTCTGTCTCTCATTCTCTCTCTCAAATAAATAAATAAATAAAATCTTTAAAATATATATATATAAATGCATGAAACAATAAATATGTATTTACTTTAATGAAAAACATTTTTGTAACTATGTATTTTGTGACAATAACAACAGGGAGAGGGACAGAGATATATAGAAGAAGAATTTTTGCATGCTTTAAAAGGTAAATTATGATTAATTCTAAGTAATTTTTAAGAAACTTATTTTAATCATGGATCTAAAAACTAAGTACAGGAAGAAAAAATAAACACCTAAGAAAATGAGAAAAGAATCAAAACATCACATTACCAAAAATCAATTAAACACAATAAGAAGCAGTTCTAGGTGAGTTGAAAATCAAAAAAGATAAAATATATTCCTTTTAAAAAGTGAAACACCACAGGTAATTTCTTCCTTATTAGAAATAAGTTTAAGTATAAACAGAAAAAGAATTTCCAGTTAAAAGAGAGAAAATTGGGGTGATGGGGTGGCTCAGTGGGTTAAGCATTTTCCTTCAGCTCAGGTCATGATCCCAGGGGTGTGGGATCAACCCCATGTCAGGCTCCCTGCTCAGCAGAGAGTCTGCTTCTCCCTCTCCTTCTCTCTGCCCCTCTATCCCATTCATGCTCTTTCTCTCTCAAATAAATAAAATCTTAAGAAAAAAAGTCATTAAGAAGCAAAGAGAAGTGAACTTCCTTACATGTTAAAGGGACTTTATGAAAAAATTCACAGTTAAAAAATCATACAAAATAATAAAAGGCTGGAAGCTTTTACCTTTAAATAAAAAAGAAAATAAGAATGCCCACCTTTTCCATCCTATTCAACATTGCATTGGAAATTCTATTCCAGGGCAATCAAGGAAGAAAAGAAAGTAAAGACAATTAAGCATGAAAGGAAGAATAAGTTGTCTCTAGTGACAGATGACATAACATATACAAAATATTATAGCTAAAAAATCAAATTCATCAAAGTTGTAGGAAAGAAGATCCACACACAAAAATCAGTTGTATTTTTACAAAGTAGAAATAAAAAAATAAAGAAAGCAAAAGCATTAAACTCAGAATAGCTTCCACAACAATAAAATGCTAAGAAATAAATTTAACTGAAGAGGTACAAGACTTGCACACTGAATACTTAAAAACACTACTGAAAGAAATAAGACTTAGGGGTGCCTGGGTGGCTCAGTCATTAAGCATCTGCCTTTGGTTCAGGTCATGGTCTGAGGAACTGCCCCACACTGGGATCCCTGCTCAGCAGGAAACCACTTCTCCCTCTCCCACTCCCCCGGCTTGTGTTCCCTCTCTGTTAAATAAATAAATAAATACATACATACATACATACATACATACATACATACATACATACATAATAAATAAATAAATAAATAAATAAATAAATAAATCAATCAATCAATCTTAAAAGAAAAAGAAATAAGACTTAACTAAATACAAAGCCATCCCATGTCTGCACATTGGAAGACTTACTATTATAAAGATTGGTGGAAATTATCTACCAATTCAATGCAATTCATATCAAAATTTCAATGGACTTTTAAATTTTTATCTTTTTAAGTTTATTTAAGTAATCTCTACACCCAACATGGAGCTCAAACTCATAACCTTGAGATCAAGAGTTGCATGTACCTCAGATTGAGATAGCCAGGTGCACTGGCCTTTTAACTTTTTCATAGAAAATCTTTTGCAAAATTTCATATGAAATTTCAATGGACTCCATAGCCAACAATCTTAAAGAGAAGAGCAAACTTGGAAGATTCATACTTTCTGATTTCAAAATTTACCTAGAAACAGTAATCTGAGGTATGCAGTATTGTCATAAGGTAGATATATACATTATCCAAGTAAAATTGAAGTCCAGAAATAAGTCAACACATGTATATGATTAAATGGTTTTCAACAAGGACACAAATTGTATCCTTTGACATAACATATAACTGATAAAGAACAGTATCTTCAACAAATGATAATGAAAAAAATAAATATCAATGTGTTAAAATAAGAAGTTAGATGCTTACAACACATTATTTATACAAATTAACTTAAAATGAATCAAAGACCCAAATGAAAGAGCCAAAACAATAAAACTCCTGGAAGAAAGCATAGGGAGAAACTTCAGACCTTAGATTTGGCAATACATTCTTAGATATGATACCAAAGTACCACCAGTAAGTTAAAATATTTGGTGCACTAAAAAACACTTTCAGAAGAATTATATCACAGCAAAATAGTGGAGTCTGCAGCTCTAAGCTTCTGTTGCCACACATATGCCTTAAAAGGCAATCTAGAATTGGTGGTCCTTTGTTAATTTATTTGTTTTACCTCCCAATGCTCAAACACTAGCTGAATACAAAGTAATAAACAGCACCTTCAGTATCACACAAAAGGGAATACAGAGGCACCTGAGTGGCTCAGTCGGTTAAGCATCTGCCTTTGGCTCAGGTCATGATCTCAGGGTCCTGGGATTGAGCCCCGCATCAGGCTCTCTGCTTGGCGGAGAGCCTGCTTCTCCCTCTGTGTGCCACTCTGCCTATCTGTGCTCTCTCTCTATCTCTCTGTCAGATAAATAAATAAAAAAATCTTAAAAAAAAAAAAAAGGAATACAAACTCCATAAAAATAATTATGAAATAAAAATTTGGACAAATACAGCCTACCACAAAATACTTTTTTTTAAGCAAACATCATGGAAGTTAAAGAATCTGTTTTCTGAAGTTAGAGTATTCAAGTGACTAATTTCCCACAAAATTCTGGAAAATCATAACATATAAAAAGCTACAGGAAATTGGGACCTATTAAAAATAGCTAAGTACATAGTAGCACCTGCTGGCTAAGTCAGTAGAGCATGTGACTCTTGATCTTGGGGTGATAAGATCAAGCCCAACATTGGGGTAGAACTTTCTTAAAACAAAAAAAGGAACTAAATAAATTGACAATAATACTCTTTGAGGAACACCAGATATTAAATCCTTTAGAAAGAGACTTTATGTCAACTGTTTTATTCTGAAAGAGCTTAAGGATAACATGGACAAAAACTGAAGAAAAGGAGAAAAATGATGCATGAACAAGGGAGAATATAAATAAAGACAAAGAAGTTATAAAAAGAAAAATACATTTTTGAGGTGAAAAGTAAAATAAAAATTAAGTAAATAAAAAAAGTAAAATGAAAAATTCACTAGAGGGTTTCAATAGTAGACTTGAGCAAAAGGAACAAAGAATCAGCAAACTTAAAGATACAGTAAATGAAATTAAGCAGTGTGACATGCATAAAGGAAAAAGAATGAAGAAAAGAGAACAGAGATTAAGGGACCTATGGGACGAAATCAAGCAGATTACTATATGTATTATGAATATCCCAGAAAGAGGGAAGAAATAAAAATAAGCAGGAATAATAGTTTAGATAATAATGGCCAACATTTCCCAAATTTTATTAAAGACATGAATACCTATCAAGGATCTCAACAAGTTCAAGAAGAATAATTCAGAGATACATAGGACACATTATAATTAACCGTTGAGAAACAAAAAGTGAGACAATTGAGAACAAGAAGAAGCAACTTCACACATGCAGGGATCTCAATTAGATTAATAGGCAAATGCTGGTTAAATATGTAAAGGAGTAGATAAATGTAAAAAAAAAAAAAGTTAACAGGCAATATGATATAAGAAAGAATAGACACCAGAAGACAATAGGATAATATAATTTAAATGATTTTTTAAAAAAACATCAACCACGAGTTATATATTCAGCAAGATTGTATCAAAAATGGAGAAAGTAAGGCATTGCAAATAGATAGATTAAGGAAGTTCTCTACCACTAGACCTGTTATACAAGAATTGCTAAATGTTGTCTTCTAGTGAGACAACACTAGACTAGAACTAAAAGCCATATGAATAAAAAATAAATTCCAGGAAAAGTGATCACATGCACAGATAAAATCTAATGTTATTGTGTTTTGTTTGTAACTCCATGTTTAAGTGTCCAACATTATTTTAAAAGACAAATGCACAAAAATGAGAAATTATGTTATCAGACATGTATAAAGATACAATTTGTTATAACTAATAAGGCAGAGGATAAGACTATTGAAATTCAGTTGGTGTGAATTCAAACAAGATTGTCATATTGGCATGTTAAATCTAATTAATGATAACTATCAAGAAGACATCTAAACATGGATTAAGAAAAGGAGAAGGGAATCAAAAGAACCACCACCACTACCAACACACACACACACACACACACACACACACACGCACACAATCAGTAGTACTGAAGAAAATGACAGACAAAAATGCATATGCCATATATTTTTAAAACTGCAAAATGGAAGAAATCCTTCCTTATCAGTAATTACTTTAAGTGTAAATGGATTAAACTCCCCAAGAAAAATTTATAGAGACTGGAGCAATATATAAGAAAACAACTACAACAATAACAACAGGAGAGGTCAGGAATTGTTTAAATTAAAAAAAATCAGCAACTCTTCTGAGATCAGTGATACAAATGAAGTCACAGGAGAAACTGGAGTGACAGACAGGCATATACAGAGAATCACAACTCATCTGAGCAGAAACTCACAATCAGCAATCTCTGGAGGAACCCATGTCCAGTAGGAAAACCTAAACTGTAACAGATGAATTGCTGGAGGCCATTCTGGAAAACTCTGAGAGTTAAAAATTCCAACATGATCCAATTATATGGAAGCTACCACACTTTTGTGAGTTTTACTTCCAGGGCTCTACCAGGTCATCACAGTGAAAACCAGTGAAAAATCTCCTTGTGCTTCTTGCAACAGAAAGAAGAAAGGAGGACTTTTTAAATATGCCAAAATATTCTGTTCTTTTAAATAAGTCCTGCATTTAGAAAAAAACTATTTTAAGAGGGCCCAACTTTCTAGTTTGAAGAGAGTAAATATCACAGAGCTAGATATCACAGAAATATTGGAATTATCTGACCACATTAAAAATAACTATAAAATGTTAAGGGTTTTAATGAGAAATGTTGACATGTAAAAATAAATAGATAATGCAAAGTGGATAAAAACATTACTGTAAATATATCAATCTAAAATAGAGATTTTCAAAGGTAGTCCCTAACTTACAAGGGAAAACTGATAAGGCTAGCTGCACATTTCTCCACAGAAACTTTGCAAGGCAGAAGGGAATAACATGATATATTCAATATGTTGAATGGGAAAAATCTGCAGTCAAAAATACTCTACCCAGCAAGGATATAATTCATAATAGAAGGAGAGATAAAGAGTTTCCCAGAAAAACAAAAACTAAGGAATTCATGATCACTACACCAGGCCTTCAAGATATTAAAGGGGACTATATATTCTGCCTACAAGACCTTCATTTCAGACCTAAAACACCTATAGATTCAGAAGTATCTTTCACACAAATGGGTGTCAAAAGAAAGCTGGAATAGCAATACTTATGTCAGAAAAAGTAGACTTTAAAACAAAGACTATAGTAAGAGACAATGAAGAACACTATATAAAAACAAAGGAGACAATCCAACAGGATATAACAATTATAAATATTTATGTACCCAACATAGGAGCACACGAATATATAAAACCATTAAAAAACACAAAGGAAATAATCAATAATACAATAATAGTAGGGGACTTAAAGACCCCACTTACATCAATGGACAGATCATCTAAACAGAAAATCAAAAAGGAATAGCTGCTTTAAGTGACACACTGGACAGATGGACTTAACAGTTCCATTCAGAACATTCCATCCTAAAGCAGAGGAATATACATTATTCTTGAGTGCCTATGGAAGAGTCTCTAGAGAACATCACATATTAGCCACTAGACAGACCTCAATAATTTCAAGAAGATCAAAGTCATAGAATGCATCTTCTCTTACCACAATGCTGTGAAACTAGAAGTCAACCACAAGAAAAAATCTGGAAAGAACACAAATATGTGATTGTTAAATAACATGCTCCTAAACAATGAATGGGTCAATCAGGAAATAAAAAAAAATTGAAAAGTACATGAAACAAATGAGAATTTAAACACAATGGTCCAAATCTCTGGGAAACAGCAAAAAAAGCTTTAAGAAGAAAGTATACAGCAATACAGGCCTACCCCCAGAAGCAAGAAAAATCTCAAATAAACAATCTAACCTTACACCTAAAGGAGCTAGAAAAAGAAAAGCAAATTAAAGCTTAAAGCCAGCAGAAGGAAGGAAATAATAAAGATTAGAGCAGAAATAAATGATATATAAAGTAAAAAAACCCCAAGAGAACAGACTTTCAGGAGTTGGTTTTTTGAAAATAATCAATAAAATTGATAACTCTCTAGTCAGACTTACCAAGGAAAAAAGAGAAAGGATTCAAATAAATAAAATCACAAATGAGGGAAAAATAACAGAAATACAAACAATTATAAGAGAATATTATAAAAAACTATATGCCAATAAATTGGACAAACTGGAAGAATTTAATAAATTCCAGAAACACAGAAATTCCCAAAACTGAAACAGTAAGATATAGAAAATCTGAACAGACTGAGTAGCAGCAAGGAAATTGAGTCAGTAGTCAAAAAACTCCCAACAAACAAAAATCTAGGACCAGAGAGCTTCACTGGAAAATTCTGCCAAACACTTAAAGAAGAGTTAATATTTATTCTTTTCAAACTATTCCAAAAAAAAAAAAAATAGAAGAAAAGAAAGAAGGAAAGAAACAAAAACTTCCAAATTCTTTCTATGAGGGTAGCATTACTCTGATACCAAAATTAGATAAAGACACTTCAAAAAAACAGAACTTTAGCCAGTATCCCTGACAAACATGGATGCAGAAATTCTCAATAAAATACAAGCACAATGAATACAACAATATATTAAAAAGATCATTCACCATGATCTAGTGGGATTTATTCCTGGAGTGCAGGGGTGGTTCAATATTTGCAAATCAATCAACATGATACATCACATTAATTAGAGAAATGATAAGAACCATATGATCCTTTCAATAGATGCAGAAAAAGCCCGTGACAAAGTACAACATCTGTTCATGATTTAAAAAAAAAAAATCCTCAACAAAATAGGTTTAGAGGAACATACTTCAGCATTATAAAGGCCATATATGAAAAACACACAGCTATCATCCTCAATGGGGTAAAACTGAGAGCTTTTCCCCAAAGGCCAGAAACAAGACAAGGATATGCACTCTCACCAATTTTATTCAACACAGTACTGGAAGTCCTAGCCACAGTAATCAGACAACAAAAAGAAATAAAAGGCATCCAATTCAGTAAGGAAGAAGTTAAATTTTCACTATTTGCAGACAACATGATAGTATATAAAAAACTCAAAAGACTCCATCAAAAAACCGCTTACATGAATTCAGTAAATTTGCAGGACACAAAATCAATTACAGAAATCTGTTGCATTTTTATATACCAATAATGAAAACACAGAAAGAGAAATTAAGAAAACATTCTCATTTACAACTGCACCCAAAACTATAAGATACCCAGGAAGTATCTTTCCTTTCACCAAAGTGGTGAAAGCCCTGTGCTCTGAATCCATAAAACACTGGTGAAAGAAATTGAAGAAAACCCAGAGAAATGGAAAGACATTCCATGTTCATAGATTGGAAGATCAAATATTTTTAAAGTGTCCATACTACCCAAAGCATTGTACACATTTAATGCAATCCTGTCAAAAACCACCAGCAGTTTTCACAGCAAGAAGAAATAATTTTAAAATTTGTATGGAACCACAAAAGACCTCAATAGCCAAAGCAATCTCAGAGGAAAAACAAACAAACAAATCTGGAGGCATCACAATTCCACACTTCAATTTATATTACAAAGCTGTAGTGATTAAAACAGTATAGTGCTGGCACAAAAATAGATTCATTGATCAATGGAGCAGAAGAGAAAATTCAGAAATAAACTTACAACTATATGGTCAATTAATGTCCAACAAAGCAGGAAAGATTATCCAATGAGAAAAGGACAGTCTCTTAAACAAATGGTGTTGAAAAAGCTGGAGAGCAACATGAAAAAGAATGAAACTGGACCACTTTTTTTACACAAAAATACACAAAAATAAATTCAAAATGGATGAAAGACCTAAATGTGAGACAGGAATCCATCAAAATCGTAGGGGAGAACACAGGCAGTAACCTCTCTGACATTAGCCATAGCAAGTTCTTTCTAGATGTGTCTCCTGTACTAAGGGAAACAAAAGCAAAGATTAACAATTGGGACTTCATAAAAATCAAAACTTCTGCACAGTGAAGGAAACAATCAACAAAATCAAAAGGCAACCTACTGAATGGGAGAAGATATTTGCAATGACATAATCAACAAAGAGTTAGTATCCAAAATATATAAGGAACTTATAAAACTCAATACCCAAGAAACAAACAGACATTTCTTAGAAGAAGACATCCAGATGGCTAACAGACACATGAAAAGATGCTCAATGTCACTTATCATCAGGAAAATGCAAACCAGGGACACCTGGGTGGCTCAGCCATTAAGCATCTGCCTTCAGCTCAGGTCATGATCCGAGGAGTCCCAGGATGGAGCCCCACATCAGGCTCCTTGCTCAGTGGAGAGCCTGCATCTCCCACTCCCTCTGCCTGCTGCTCTCCCCTGCTTGTGCATTGTCTTCCTCTCTCTCTCTCTGTCTGTGTCTCTGACAAATATAAATAAATAAATAAATAAATAAATAAATAAATAAATAAATAAATAAGTAAGTAAGTAAGTAAGTAAGTAAGTAAATAAATAAATAATAAATAATAAATCTTTAAAAAATTAAATAAAATAAAGGAAAATGCAAACTAAAATTTCAATGAGGTATCACCTCACACCTGTCAGAATGGCTAAAGTCAACTACAGAAGAAACAACAGGAGTTGGTGAAGATGTGGAGAAAAAGGAAACCTCTTACAGTTAGTGGGAATGCGAACTGGTGCAGCCACTCTGTAAAACAGTATGGAGGTTCCTTAAATGGTTAAAAATAGAATTACCCTACAGTCCAGCAATTGCACTACTGTATTTACCCAAAGAATATAAGAACACTACTGCAAAAGGATATATGCACCCTTATGTTTATTTATAACAGCCAAAATATTGAAGCAGCCTGTGCCCAACAATTGATGAATGGATGTGGCACATATATACAATGGAATATTATTCAGCCATAAAAAGAACAAAATCTTGCAATTTGCAATGACATGGTTGGAGGGGTAACATACGATTTCACCCCTATGTGGAATTTAAGAAAGAAAACAAATGATCAGAGAAGATAAAAAGAGAGAGAGAGGCAAACCAAGAAACAGACTTTTAACTATAGACAACACACTGATGGTTACCAGAGGGGAAGAGGGTGGGGAGATGGATTACGTAGGTGATGGGGATTAAGGAGTGCATTTATCATGATAAGAACAGGCTGATGCATGGAAGTGTTGAATCACTGTATTGTACACCTGAAACTAATATAACACTGTATGTTACCTAAATAGAACTAATAAAAACAACAACAAAAAAATTAAAATCAAAAGGTTATTTTGAGGTACAAACAAAAATACTTTGTCAGACTGGACCAAAATCAATAGTCAATTTCAAATCACAGTGGACCTATAAAACAGGTTATTTTGGGGTACAAACAAAAATAGAGTTTGACGGAGTGAACCAAAATCAATAATTTTTTAAAAATTTTATTATGTTATGTTGGTCACTATACAATACATTATTAGTTTTTGATGTAGTGATCCACAATCCATTGTTTTCCTATAACACCCAGTGCTCCATGCAATACATGCCCTCCTTAATACCCATCACCAGGCTAAGCAATCCCCCCTCCACCCTCCCGTCTAAAACCCTGTTTGTTTCTCAGGTCCATAGTCTCTCATGGTTCATCTCTCCCTCCAATTCCCCCCTCCCTTTTCCCCTTCCTTCTCCTAATGTCCTCCATGTTATTCCTTATGTTCCACAAATAAGTGAAACCATATGATAATTGACTTTCTCTGCTTGATTTATTTCACTTAACATAATCTCCTCTGGTCCCATCATGTTGATGTAAAAGTTGGGTATTCATCTTTTCTGATGGCTGAGTAATATTCTGTTGTATGTATGAACCACATCTTTATCCATTCATCTGTTGAAGGGCATCTCAGCTTTTTCCCATTTGAGAAGTTCTTTATAGATCTTGGATACGAGCCCTTTATCTGTAGTGTCATTTGCAAATATCTTCTCCCATTCTGTGGGTTGCCTCTTTGTTTTGGTGACTGTTTCCTTTGCTGTGCAGAAGCTTTTTATCTTGATAAGTCCCAAAAATTCATTTTTGCTTTTGTTTCACTAGCTTTTGGAGATGTGCCTTGAAAGAAGTTGCTGTGGGTAAATATCTACGAGGTCCATCTGGTCCAATGTATCATTCAAAGCTCTTGTTTCCTTGTTGATTTTCTGCTTAGATGATCTGTCCATTGCTGAGAGTGGAGTATTGAGGTCTCCTACAATTAATGTATTGTTCTCAATATGACTCTCTATTTTGGTTAACAGTTGGCTTATGTAGATGGCTGCTCCCATGTGGGGGGCATAGATATTTACAGTTTTAGATCTTCTTGTTGGATAGACCCTTTAAGAATGATATAGTGTCCTTCTGTGTCTCTTATTACAGACATTAGTTTAAAATCTAATTTGTCTGATGTAAGAATTGCTATCCCAGCTTTCTTTTGAGGTTCGCTGGCATGGAACATGGATCTCCATCCCTTCACTTTCAGTGTGGATGTATCTTTAGGTTCAGAACGAGTCTCTTGTAGACAGCATATGGATGGGTCCTGTCTTTTATCCAATCTGCAACCCTGTGCCATTTTATGGGCGCATTTAGGCCATTCACGTTGAGAGTGATTATTGAAAGATATGAATTAATTGTCATCATGTTGCCTGTGAAGACGTTGTTTTTATAGATTGTCCCTGTAAATTTCTGTTGTATATCATTCTTGGGGTCTTTCTCCTTTTATGGAAGCCCGCTTAATATTTCTTGCAGTGCCAGCTTAGTGGTCACATATTCTTTCAACTTCTGCCAGTCGTGGAAGCTCTGCATCTCTCCATCCATTCTAAATGAAAACCTTGCCAGAGAAAGTATTCTTGGCTGTATGTTCTTCTCATTTAGTACCCTGAATATGCCTTGCCAGGCCTTTCTGGCTTGCCAGGTCTCTGTGGATAGGTCTGACGTTATTCTGATATTCCTCCCTCTGTATGTAAGGAATCTCTTCCCCCTAACTGCCCTTAAGATGGTTTCCTTCGTTCTAAGATTTGCAAGTTTTACTATTACATGGGGGGTGTTGGCCTGTTTTCCTTGATCTTAGGAGGGGTCCTCTTTGCCTCTAGGACTCGAATGTTTGTTTCATTCCCCAGATTAGGGAAGTTCTCAGGTATGATTTGCTCAAATACATCTTCTGGTCCTCTCTCTCCACTCCCTTCAGGATTCCAATTATTCTGACAGTGGAATACTTCATGGTGTCACTTATTTCTCTGATTCTGTTTTCATGGATTCTGAGTTGTTTTTCCCTGGCCTCCTCTTTTCCTTTTTTATCTATTAAATTGTCTTCCAGGTCGCTTATTCACTCTTCTGCCTCAGTTACCCCAGCTGTTAGATTATCTAGATTGGATTGGGTCTCATTGATAGCATTTTGAAGTTCTGCCAATTCACCTTTTATTTCTGCCCTTAGAGACTCTATGTTGCCATTGATTGATTTCTCCATTCTAGCCATTGTCTTCACTATTGCTAGCCTGAATTCCATCTCCGACACCTTGGTTATATCTGCATCCATTTGTAAATCTGCAGGATAAGTCATAATCTCTGAGTCTTTTCTGTTTTGGGGGCTCCTCCTCCTTGTCATTCTGTTGATGGGTGTTTGAGGGAATGTATAGAGTCTAAATTATTGACCAGAACCCAAGCAAGATGCACCTGTTTTATAGGGACCTTAGGGTTGCTGGCCTCTTGTTTTCCCAGCCTGTCTTCTGGGTGAGGGCCCTGCCGCACTGTTACTCAGGCAACCCTTTTGGCAGAGTTGCCCTGGGCCCCTGTGGTGGGGGATGGGCTCAGTGGGAATCAGTCTTTGGGGCTTCGGTTCTCTGGCGCCTTTCCCTGGTGGCTTTCCACATCTCTTCCGCAAGTCAGAGCAGAAGAGACCGTTTCCAACCCTTTGCCTCAGAGCAGAGAGACCACGGTCTGTTTTTCAGTGAGCTTTCCAGGCTGCACTGTCTCCATTTCTGTCTGTGCTGCTATAAACTGCAGCGTCCTGGGTTGTGCGCCCCTCTGTAGCACTCCCAGTTTTGCCTCCAGTAGGGACGAGTCTCTGCCCTTTGTGCTTCTAAAACTGCCAGCCGCTCCCAGTTCACGCCCCGCAGCTTCGGTTTCCGTGCAGGGGGCTGCATTTCACGTGCACGCCACTCCGCCGCTGGGGGTTTCAACTGCAGGGGCTGCAGTTCACTGGCGCGACCCCAGCGCTCCTGGTTTCCACCTGGGGGCTGCAGTTTGCGTGTGCATGACCCCGCAGCTCTGGGTTTCCATTCCAGGGACTGCCCTAAAGTCCTTTCCCCAATGCTACCAGTGTGCGAGTCTGTGCCCGTCTGCAGCGCGTGAGGCTCTCACTCACCGGTGGTGTGGGATCCCCATGGCCAGGCACCCTCCCGCTGACATTTATCATCTGATATCTGGGTATCAGCTGGCAGAATCATGGCTCTCTGCTTCGTACCTCAAAACCAACCACCTGAGATATTCTGTTTGTAGAGATCCAGATCTTACATCTCAGGCTGGTTTCATGGGTGCTCAGAGTGGTCTGGTAGATATCCAGCTCAATTCCGGGGACCAGCTGAAATAGGGTTCCCTACTCCTCCACCATCTTTCCCTCCTCCCCCAAAATCAATAATTAAAATCAAACCACAGTGGAGCTGGTTCAATTATATATTGTATACAAAAAACTCATGTTAAATATAAGGACATATATTGATTGAATGTAAAGAGAGGCAGAAAAATATGCCATGCTTACATTAATCAAAGAAAGGATTTGACGTTTCAGATATAGCAACTTCAGAGCAAGGAAAGTTATCAGAAACAAACAAACAAAAGCATTGTGTAATAATAAATGAGTCAGTACTCCAAGAAAGCATAACAATTCTTTATGTGTATGCAACTAATAATAGACCTTCAAAATATGAAAGGGAAAAAACCCAGATCTTCAAGGAAAAATAAGTGAATATACTATTATAGTTGAGACTTTAATATTTCTCTAATAGAAACTGACAGTAAGGAGGCAGAGAGTAAGGACATAGTTAAGCACAATATTATCAATAACTGAATATAATTTACCTTTATAGATACTTCATCCAACAACAATACATTACACATTCTTCTGTAGCACAAGAGAATATTTACAAAGATGTACCATGGTCAATTTGGGTCATAAAGCATAGGTTTACAAGAAGAGAATTTATCCAATGTCTGCTCTCAAATCATAATAGAATTAAACTAGAAATTAATATCAGAAAGATATCTGGAAAAATCAACCTCAAAATAGTTGGGAATCAAACCACATTTTTAAATAATAAATGGCTAAAGAAAATAACTCATGAGAAATTTAAAATATTTTGAATTAAATGAAAATAAAGGCATAATTTGCCAAAACTTGAGGAATGCAAAGAAAGTAATACTTTAAGGGAAATTTATAGCCCTGGAAGAATATATTAGAAAAGAAGAAGGGTAAAGGATCAATAATCTAAGATTCTACTTTAGAAAACTAGAAGAAGGGCAAAATGAATTCAAAGTAAGCAGAAGAAAGTAAATGAGAATTAGAAAAGAAATCAATAAAATAGATACAGTAAATCAGTAGAGAAAACCTAAAAGCTATTTCTTTGAAGAGAGCAATATAACTACAAACCCTGGCCAATTTTCTTAACTAAAAAAGAAATGACACAAATTACTAATATCAAAAATGACAGAAGGGTAATCACCCCCTGAACAGTAAATAGGTAATAAAAAATATGATAACTTTAAGCCCACAAAATTGATAATCTAGATGAAATGAAATGTCAATTTTTTGACAGACACAATCTGCCAAAATTCAATCATTAATTGATAAAATAATTCAAATAAAATCATTAATTAATAACTCTCCAAAACAGAAAGCATGGATCCCAGATGGGCTCACTAATGAATTCTACCAAATATTTGAGGAAGAAATTATGCCAATTTAACATAATCTCCTACAGAAACAAGATGTGGAGAAATACTTCTTAATCTATGAAGCCAGCATTAATTTCATATCAAAACCAAAGACATCATAAGAAAAGAAAACCATAGATCAATATCTCTTATGAGCATAGATGCACAAATGAATGACAAAATATTAGCAAATTGAATCCAACAATGTATAAAAACAATTACACATCAAGACCATGTTGGGTATGTCTTAGGTATGCAACATTCAAAAATCAATGAATGTAACATACCAACAAGCTGAAAAAGAAAAAAATCACATGAACATATGAGGAGATGCAGATTAGAATTAAATAGTTTCCATATTCATGAATAGGAATCCATATTGTCAAGGTATTTGTTTTTTCCCAGATTGATTTTAGATTCAACATAATCCCCACAAAACCTTAGCAAGTTATTTTGTGGATTTTGAGAAACTTATTCTAAAATTTATACCAGAGTCAAAAGACTCAGAATATCTTAATATAGAACAATGTTGAACACTGACACTACCCTCAAGACTTACTATAAAGCTACAGTAATCAAGTCAGTATGGTATTGGTGAAAGAAAAGACAAATAAATCCATTGAACAAAACAGAGAACTAAGAAATAGATCCACAGAAATAGTCTGCTGATCTCTGACAAAGGAACAAAAGCAATTCAACGGGGATGGTCTTTTCGACAAGTTGTCCCAGAATAACAGGATATCCACATATAAAAAATTAATATAGCCATATACCTTATACTCTTTGGAAAAATTAGCTCCAAATGTATCACCGACCTAAATTAAAATGCAAAACAATAAAACTCCTTGTAGACAACATAGGGGCATTTAGACAACATAGATATCTGAGGCATGGCAATGACTTTTCAAGACAGGACACCAAAGGCAAAACCTATGAAGAAAGAACTGAAAAGCTGAACTTCATTAAATTAAAAACTTCTATTCTGCAAGGATATTTGCAAATGACATATCTGATAAAAGGTAGTATCCAAAATATGTAAAGAACTTTCATAACTCAACACCCCAAAACCAAATAATCCAATTAAAAATAGGCAGAAGAGACAAACAGTTCACCAAAGAAGACATCCAAATGGCCAACAGACACATGAAAAGATGCTCAAAATCACTAATCATCAGAGAAATGTAAATCAAAATCACAATGATATATCCTCTCACACCTGTTAAAATGGCTAAATCTAAACCACAAGAAACAGTTGGCAAGGATGTGTAGTAAAAGAAATACTTATGTACTGTTGGTGGGAATACAAACTGGACAAGCCACTGTGGAAAACAGTATGGAGTTTCCTCAAAAAGTTGAAGACAGAACTACCCTACAATTCAGAAATTGCACTACTGTGTATTTACCCCCAAATACAAAAACACTAACTCAAAAGGATATATGCATCCCTATGTTTAGAGCAGCATTATTTACAATAGTCAAAATATGGAAGCAGCCCAGGTCTCCATTGATTGATGAAAGGATAAGGAAAATGTGAATATATATGTATATATATATGAATATATATATATACATGTATAAACACATGAATATATATATATATATCACATATATTATTCAGCCATAAAAAAGAATGAAATCTTATGGTGCCTGGCTGGCTCAGGTGGTAGAATATGCTTCTTGATCTCAGGGTCATGAGTTCAAGCCCCATATTGGGCATTAAAAAAAATTAAAAAGGAATGAAATCTTGCCATTTGCAATGACATGGATAGAGCTAGAGAGTACTATGCTAAGCGAAATAAGTCAGAGAAAGACAAATACCATATGATTTCACTCATATGTAGTTTAAGAAACGAAACAAATGAGTAAAGGGAAAAACAAAGAAAGAAAGAGACAAACCAAGAAACAGACTCTTTTTAAAAAAATTTTTTTATTGTTATGTTAATCACCATACATCACATCATTAGTTTTTGATGTAGTGTTCCATGATTCATTGTCTGTGCATAACACCCAGTGCTCCATGCAGAACGTGCCCTCTTTAATACCCATCACCAGGCTAAACCATCCTCCCACCCCCCTCCCCTCTAGAACCCTCAGTTTGTTTTTCAGAGTCCATAGTCTCTCATGGTTCGTCTCCCCCTCCGATTTCCCCCACTTCATTTTTCCCACCCTGCTATCTTCTTCTCCTCCTCCTTCTTCGCCTCCTCCTCCTCCTTCTTCTTCTTCTTCTTCTTCTTCTTCTTCTTCTTCTTCTTCTTCT
>NW_023270847.1:2274-2470 GCF_011800145.1 Mirounga leonina | reverse complement strand
TTCTTCTTCTTCTTCTTCTTCTTCTTCTTCTTCTTCTTCTTCTTCTTTCTTCTTTTTCTTTTTCCTTAACATATATTGCATTATTTGTTTCAGAGGTACAGATCTGTGATTCAACCATCCTGCAAAATTCACAGTGCTCACCATAGCCCATACCCTCCCCAATGTCTATCACCCAGCCACCCCAGCCCTCCCACCC
>NW_023270847.1:0-2174 GCF_011800145.1 Mirounga leonina | reverse complement strand
ACCCCCCACCACTCCAGCAACCCTCAATTTGTTTCCTGAGATTAAGAATTCCTCGTATCAGTTAGGTCATATGATACATGTCTTTCTCTGATTGACTTATTTCGCTCAGCATAATACCCTCCAGTTCCATCCACGTCGTTGCAAATGTCAAGATTTCATTCCTTTTGATGGCTGCATAATATTCCATTGTATATATATACCACCCCTTCTTTATCCATTCATCTGTCGATGGACATCTTGGCTCTTTCCACAGTTTGGCTATTGTGGACAAGTCTGCTATAAACATTGGGGTGCACGTACCCCTTCAGATCCCTACTTTTGTATCTTTGGGGTAAATACCCAGTAGTGCAATTGATGGATCATATGGTAGCTCTATTTTCAACTTTTTGAGGACCCTCCATACTGTATTCCAGAGTAGCTGCACCAGCTTGCATTCCCACCAACAGTGTAGGGGGGTTCCCCTTTCTCCGCATCCCCGCCAGCATCTGTCCTTTCCTGACTTGTTAATTTTAGCCATTCTGACTGGTGTGAGGTGGTATCTCACTGAGGTTTTGATTTGGATTTGCCTGATGCTGAGCGATGTTGAGCACTTTTTCATGTGTCTGTTGGCCATTTGGATGTCTTCTTTGGAAAAATGTCTGTTCATGTCTTCTGCCCATTTCTTGATTGGATTCTTTGTTCTTTGGGTGTTGAGTTTGATGAGTTCTTTATAGATGTTGGATACTAGCCCTTTATCTGATATGTCATTTGCAAATATCTTCTCCCATTCTGTCGGTTGTCTTTTGGTTTTGTTGACTGTTTCCTTTGCTTTGCAAAAGCTTTTTATCTTGATGAAGTCCCAATAGTTCATTTTTGCCCTTGCTTCCCTTGCCTTTGGCAATGTTTCTAGGAAGAAGTTGCTGTGGCTGAGGTTGAAGAGGTTGCTGCCTGTGTTCTCCTTTAGGATTTTGATGGACTCCTGTCTCACATTGAGGTCTTTCAACCATTTGGAATCTGTTTTTGTGTGGGGTGTAAGGAAAGGTCCAGTTTCATTCTTCTGCATGTGGCTGTCCAATTTTCCCAACACCGTTTGTTGAAGAGACTGTTTTTTTTCCATTGGACATTCTTTCCTGCTTTGTTGAAGATGAGTTGACCATATAGTTGAGGGTCCATTTCTGGGCTCTCTATTCTGTTCCATTGATCTATGTGCCTGTTTTTGTGCCAGTACCATACTGTCTTGATGATGAAAACTTTGTAATAGAGCTGGAAGTCCGGAATTGTGATGCTGTCAGCTTTGCTTTTCTTTTTCAATATTCCTCTGGCTATGCAGAGTCTTTTCTGGTTCCATACAAATTTTAGGATTATTTGTTCCATTTCTTTGAAAAAAATTGGTGGTACAGGGATTGCATTGAATGTGTAGATTGCTCTAGGTAGCATTGACATCTTCACAATATTTGTTCTTCCAATCCATGAGCATGGAACGTTTTTCCATTTCTTCGTGTCTTCCTCAATTTCTTTCATGAGTATTGTATAGTTTTCTGAGTACAGATCCTTTGTCTCTTTGGGTAGATTTTTCCTAGGTATCTTATGGTTTTGGGTGCAATTGTAAATGGGAGCAACTCCTTAATTTCTCTTTCTTCTGTCTTGTTGTTGGTGTATAGAAAGGCAACTGATTTCTGTGCATTGATTTTATATCCTGCCACTTTACTGAATTCCTGTATGAATTCTAGCAGTTTTGGCGTGGAGTCTTTTGGGTTTTCCACATAAAGTATCATATCATCTGCAAACAGTGAGAGTTTGACTTCTTCTTTGCCTATTTGGGTGCCTTTGATTTCTTTTTGTTGTCTGATTGCCATGGCTAGGACTTCTAATACTATGTTGAATAGCAGTGGTGATAGTGGACATTCCTGCTGCATTCCTGACCTTAGGGGGAAAGCTCTCAGTTTTTCCCCATTGAGAATGATATTCGCTATAGGTTTTTTTGTAGATGGCTTTTATGATATTGAGGTATGTACCCTCTATGCCTATACTCTGAAGAGTTTTGATCAAGAAAAGATGCTGTACTTTGTCAAAAGCTTTTTCTGCATCCAATGAGAGGATCATATGATTCTTGTTCTTTCTTTTGTTAATGTATTGTATCGCATTGATTGATTTGCAGATGTTGAACCAACCTTACAGCCCAGGGATAAATCCCA
>NW_023270846.1:13327-26644 GCF_011800145.1 Mirounga leonina | reverse complement strand
GAATAAACCTAACCAAAGAGGTAAAGGATCTATACTCTAGGAGCTACAGAACACTCATGAAAGAAATTGAAGAAGACACAAAAGGATGGAAAAATATTCCATGCTCATGGATCAGAAGAATAAACATTGTTAAAATGTCTATGCTATCCAGAGCAATCTATACCTTCAACGCCATCCTGATCAAAATTCCAATGACATTTTTCAAAGTGCTGAAACAAACAATCCTAAAATGTGTATGAAATCAGAAAAGACCCCAAATCGCCAAGGAAATGTTGAACAAGAAAAACAAAGCTGGGAGCATCACATTGCTCGATTTCAAGCTGTATTACAAAGCTGTGATATATAGCCTTCCAAGCCTCACTCAAAAAATAGAAAAAATCCCGAATTCACCAACTAACTCTACACCTTAACGAGCTAGAGAAAAAGCAAAAAATGATGCCTAAGTCACGCATTAGAAGAGAAATAATTAAGACTAGAGAAGAGATCAATGAATTAGAAACCAGAAACACAGTAGATCAGATCCATGAAGCTAGAAGCCTGTTCTTTGAAAGAATTAATAAGATCAATAAACCACTGGTCAGACTTATCCAAAAGCAAAGAGAAAGGACCCAAATTAATAAAATTATGAATGAAAGGGGAGAGATCACGACTAACACCAAGGAAATAGAAATGTCTATGCTACCCAGAGCAATCTATACCTTCAATACCATCCCGGTCAAAATTCCAATGACATTTTTCAAAGTGCTGGAACAAACAATCCTAAAATTTGTATGGAATCAGAAAAGACCCTGAATCGCCAAGGAAATGTTGAAAAAGAAAAACAAAGCTGAGGGCATCATGTTGCCTGATTTCAAGCTGTATTACAAAGCTGTGATCACCAAGACGGCATGTTACTGGCACAAAAACAGACATATAGACCAATGGAACAGAATAGAGAACCCAGATATGGACCTTCAACTTTAAGTTCGAATAATCTTTGACAAAGCAGAAAAAAATATGCAATGGAAAAAAGACAGTCTCTTCAATAAATGGTGCTGGGAAAATTGAACAGCCACAGGCAGAAGAATGAAACTCGGCCATTCTCTAACACCATACTCAAAATGTATGAAAGATAAACTCAAAATGTATGAAAGACCTCAATGTGAGAAAGGAATCAAAATCCTAGAGGAGAACATAAGCAGTAACCTCTTTGACATCGGCCACAGCAACTTCTTTCAAGATACATCTCCCAAAGCTAGTGAAACAAAAGCAAAAATGAACTTTTGGGACTTCACCAAGATCAAAAACTTCTGCACAGTAAAGGAAACAGTCAACAAAACAAGGAGGCAACCCACAGAATCGGAGAAGATATTTGCAAGTGACACTACAGATAAAGGGCCGGTATCCAAGATCTATAAAGACCTTCTCAAATTCAACACCCAAAAAACAAATAATCAAGTCAAAAAATGGGCAGAAGATGTGAAAAGACACTTCTCTGAAGAAGACATACAAATGGCTACCAGACACATACAAAAATGTTCATCATCATTAGCCATCAGGGAAATTCAAATCAAAACCACATTGAGATACCACCTTACACCAGTTAGAATAGCAAAAATGGACAGGGAAAGAAACAACAAATGTTGGAGAGGTTGTGGTGAGAGGGGAACCCTCTTACACTGTTGGTGGGAATGCACGTTGGTACAGCCACTTCGGAAAACATTGTGGAAGTTCCTCAAAAAGTTAATAATAGAACTGCCATATGACCTAGCAATTGCACTCCTGGGTGTTTACCTCAAAGACAGAGATATAGTGAAAAGAAGGGCCATATGCACCCTAATGTTCATAGCAGCAATGTCCGCAATAGCCAAACTGGAAAGAGCCGAGATGCCCTTCAACAGATGAATGGATAAAGAAGATGCGGTCCATTATACAATGGAATATTACTCAGCCATCAGAAAGGATGAATACCCAACTTTTACATCAACATGGATGGGACTGGAGGAGATTATGCTAAGCGAAATAAGTCAAGCAGAGAAAGTCAATTATCATATGGTTTCACTTATTTGTGGAACATAAGGAATAACATGGAGGACATTAGGAGAAGGAAGGGAAAAATGGGGGGGGAATTGGAGGGAGAGATGAATCATGAGAGACTGTGGACTCTGAGAGACAAACAGGGTTTTAGAGGGGATGGCGGTGGGGTGATGGGTTAGCCCAGTGATGGGTATTAAGGAGGGCACCTACTGCATGGAACACTGGGTGTTTATATGAAAACAATGGATCCTTTATTACCACATCAAAAACGAATGATATATTGTATGGTGAGTCACATAGCATAATAAAATTTAAAAAATTTAAAAAAATTAAATAAAAAAAAAGAGTTTTGGCAACTTCTGAGACCTTCTTTGAATGGCATGGAAAAGCTTCAGTCCAACTCGTAAAGGTGTCTACATTTACTAGCAAATTTTAAAAATAAATTACCTCTTGCTTTTGGCATCATGGTAAAGCCTATCTGCCAGTATTCTCGAGGTTTCGTGCCTCTAAGTTGTATACCTTTTAGAACTGGTGGAGGTCCAGTCTTAGGATTGCTTTTAGCACAAATGCCACATTTTTAAACAGTTTTCTGAAGATTGGGACCCACAATATACTTCTGGCTCATTTAAGAGTAGCACCTAACCCATAACAGGTGGTTTGGTGAACATGGTTAATTATTTCTTCCATAATATGTTCTGAGACTTGACTTGAGGAGGAGTTAAGATGGTGGAGGAGTAAGAGCATTCTGAGCTTGTCTCATCACTTGAACACAGCTAGATAGTTATCAAATTATTCTGAACACCCAAGAAGTCAATCGGAGGTCTGAGAGAACAAAAACTGCAAGTCTACAAATAGAAAAATGACCACCTTTTGGAAGGTAGGAAGTACAGAAGTTCACTTGGGGGAGAAATATCTGTGGATGCAATGGCGAGGAGGGAGCCTGCTTATGGAGGCTACCCCAAAATGTTAGAAGTGTTGGAGTGCGAAATCTGAACTTTTATGTTTGCTACCATGGGGGACAAACCTGGATTAAAGGTGCTCAGGTGGTGAAGTGGTGTACAATCCTAGGAATGACAGGGTGGTCTGAGGATCCATTGGGTAGTCCCAAGATACTGTTCTATTCCCAGGCATAGGAACCAGGAAGTTGGCAGCAGTTCTTGGTGCCAGCTTTCTGTTATAAACTATGAACCACAGGGGCACCTGGGTGGCCCAGTTGTTAAGCGTCTGCCTTCAGCTCAGGTCATGATCCCAGGGTCCTGGGATCAAGCCCCGCATCAGGCTCCCTGCTCCGTGGGAAGCCTGATTCTCCTTCTCCCACTCCCCCTGCTTGTGTTCCTGCTCTCGCTATCTCTCTCTCCCTGTCAAATAAATAAATAAAATCTTTAAAAAACAAAAAAACAACAACAACTATGAACCACAGCCAGTTGAGTGACCACTTTCCTGGGACGGGCTGGCAAGTGTGGCAAGACCATCCTCTGGAGAAACAGTGCAGGTCTGCATCGCAGACATCCCTGTGATTTGGAATTTTGAAACTCCATCATGCACCTGAGATAAAAAGGCTTGGACATGGGCAGGGTGAACACAGGGTTCAGACAGAAAGCGGGGACACAAATAGGGTGATTGATCACTTTCCTGTGAGGGCTCATTGAAGAGTACAGGGCCCTAACTTTCAGCTCTGAGGCTGAAGAGCAGGTTATATCCATTTTCGTCCCACCCGCTGGTGCTGAAAGCTTTCAGGGAGCAAAACAGTGCCACCTAGTGAAGGCTGGAGCCAGTACACTAATCCCTGCCACCCTGTGTCCTGGAGAAGCATTTCCATGGGAACAAATCAGCCTGAGAATCACCACAGCAGGCCCCTCCCCCAGAAGACCAGCACAAATAACTTGTTCCCACAGATTTTATTGATTATAGAGTGGTCTAAAAGTTCAGCTTTAGGGGAAATAAGATTGCGCTTCCTTTTGACTTTTATTCTTTATTTCTTATATTTTTGATATTATTTATTTTCTTATATTTTCCAATTCTTTAAAAAAATTTTTATTACTAATGTTTAAATATATATGTCATATATATAAATATATTATTTTTGTCTACTTTCACTTTATTTTATTTTATATATTTTAATTTTTTTTTTTTATTTTGGGATCTAAATTCTTTTAACAAGCAGGCCAAAACAAACCCAGGATCAAAATTAGCAAAGACCAGAAAGGAACAAAGACAATCTATAGGAACAGTGACTTTACAGGTAATACAATGGCACTGAATTCATATCTTTCAATAATTACTCGGAATGCAAATGGAATAGTGTTCCAATCAAAATACATAGGGTTTCAGAATGGATAAAAAACCAAGACCTATCAACATTCTGCTTACAAGAAACTCATGTTAGACCCAAAGACACCTCCAGATTGAAAGTGAGGGGATGCAGAAAAACTCACCATGCTAATGGACATCAAAAGAAAGCTGGGGTAGCCATTCTTATATCAGACAAACTAGAGTTTAAACCAAAGATTGTATTGGGTGTTATATGCAACTAATGATTCATTGAACACTACATCAAAAACTAATGATATACTATATGTTGGCTAATTGAATTTAAATAAAAAAAAGAATTAATACCTATTCTTCTAAAATGGTTCCAAGAAATAGAAATGTAAGGAAAACTTCCAAAGTCATCTTATGAGGCCAGCGTTACTTGATCCCAAAACCAGACAAAGACCCAACCAAAAGGGAGAATTATAGACCAAAATCCCTGATGAACATGGATGCAAAAATTCTCACCAAGATTCAACAGTATATTAAAAGGATTATTCACCACGACCATGTGAGATTTATTCCTGGGCTGTAGGTGTGGTTCAATATCTGCAAATCAATCAATGTGATACACCACTTTAATAAAAGAAAGGATAAGAACCATATTAACCTCTTAAAGATGCAGAAAAAGTATTTGACAAAATACAGCATCCTTTCTTGATAAAGCCTTCTACTGTGTAAGGATAGAGGGAACATACATCAACATCATAAAAGACATATACGAAAGACCCACAGCAAATATCCTGAGATGATAAAAAGCTGAGAGCATTTTCCCTAAGGTAAAGGACACAAGAAGGATGTCCTCTCGTACCACTATTATTCAACATAGTGCTGGAAGTCCTAGCCTCAACAATCAGACGACAAAAAGAAATAAAAGACATCCAAATCAGCAGAGAAGAAGTCAAACTTTCACTCTTCACAGATGACATGATACCCTAAGTAAAAAACCAAAATATTCCATCAAAAAATTGCTAGAACTGATACAGGAATTCAGCAAAGTTTCAGGATATAAAATCAACACACAGAAGTCAGTTGCATTTCATATATCTAACAATGAAGAAACAGAAATCAAGGAATCAAATCCATTTACAAATATGCCAAAAACCATAAGATACCTAGGCATAAACGTAACCAAAGAGGTAAAGTATCTGTATTCTGAAAACTATAGAACACTTATGATAGAAATTGAGGTAGACACAAAGAAATGGAAAAACATTCCATGCTCATGGATTGGAAGAGCAAGTAGTATTGAAATGTGTATGCTCCTGAAAGCAATCTACACATTCAATGAAATCCCTATCAAAATACCATCAACATTTTTCACAGAGCTGGAACAAACAATACTAAAATTTGTATGGAAACAGAAAAGATCCGAATAACCAAAGGAGTGTTGTAAAACAAAACCAAAGCTGGAAGCTCACTATTCTGGGCTTCAATCTGTATTCCAAAGCTGTAATCATCAAGACAGTATGGTACTGGCACAAAAACAGACACATAGATCAATGGAACACAATAGAAAACCCAGAAATGGACCCTCAACTCTATGGTCAACTAATCTTTGACAAAGCAGGAAAGAATATCCAATAGAAAAAAGAATCTTTTCAACAAATGGTTTTGGGAAAATTGGATAGCTGCATTCAGAAGAATGAAACTGGACCACTTTCTTACACCATACACAAAAATAGACTCAAAATGGATGAAAAACCTAAGTGTGAGACAGGAATCCATCAGAATACTAGAGGAGAACACATGCAGCAACCTCTTTGACCTCAGCAGCAGCAACTTCTTGCTAGACATGTTTCCAAAGGCAAGAGAAACAAAAGCAAAAATTAACTATTGGGACTTCATCAAGATAAAAAGCTTTTGCACAGCAAAGGAAACAGTCAACAAAACTGAAAGGCAAGCTACAGGATGGGAGAAGATATTCACAAATGTCTTAGCAGATAAAGGACTAGTATCCAAAATCTATAAAGAACTTAATCAAACTCACCCCAAAAAACAAACAAAAATCCCGTCAAGAAGACATGAAGACATGAAGAATATTTACAAATGGACAACAGACACATGAAAAAAATGCTCCACATCACTTGCCATCAGGGAAATACAAATCAAAACCACAACCTCACACTGGTCAGAATGGCTGAAATTAACAACTCAGGAAATAACAGATATTGGTGAGGATGTAGAGAAAGGATAACCCTCTTACACTGTTGGTGGAAATGGAAACTGGTGCAGCCACTGTGGAAAGCACTGTGGAGGTTCCTCAAAAAGTTAAAAATAGAATTATCTTACACCCAGCAATTGCACTACTAGGTATTTATTGAAAGGGTACAAACAGTAATTTGAAGGGACTCATGAACCCCAGTGTTTATAGTGGCAATGTCCACAATAGCTAAAAAAAACAGATAAACATAGGGGAAGGGAAGGAAAAATAAAATAAGTTAAAAACAGAGAGGGAGGCAATCCATAAGAGACTCTTACCTCTAGGAAACAAACCGAGCATTGCTGGAGGGGAGATGGGGTAATTGGATGATGGGCATTAGAAGCCACTTGATGTAATGAGCACTGGGTGTTATATGCAACTGATGAATCACTAAATTCTATCCCTTAAACCAACAATACACTATATGTTAACTAAATTGAATTTAAATAAAAAGTAAAAAAAACAAACAAACATATGATTCTGTCAATAGATGTAGAAAAATCATTTGACAAAATACAGCATCCTTTCCTGATTAAAAAAAAAAAAAGCCTTGACATGTAGGGATAGATGGAACATACCTCAATATCATAAAGGCCATATATGAAAGACTCACAGCTAATATCATCCTACTGGGGAAGAACTGAGAGCCTTTCCCCTAAGGTCAGGGACAAGACAAGGATGTTCACTCTCACCATTACTATTTAACATACTACTGGAAGTCTTAGCCTCAGCAATCAGACAACAAAAAGAAATAAAAGTCATCCAAATTGGCAAAGAAGAAGTTGAAGTTTCACTTTTGCAGATGACATGATACTCTATGTAGAAAACCTGAAAGGCTCCACCAAAACATTGCTAAAACTCATACATGAATTCAGCAAAGTTGTAGGATAAAAATCAATGTGCAGAAATCTGTTGTATTTCTACACACCAATAAGAAGTAGTGGAAAAAAGAAATCAAGGAATCAATCCCATTTTCAGTTGCACCAAAAACAATAAGATACTTAGGAATAAATCTAATGAAGTAAAAATCTATACTCTGAATAGTATAGAACACTTATGAAAGAAATTGAAGAGGACACAAAGAAATGGAAAAGCATTTCATGCTTATGGACTAGGAGAAAAATATTCAGTGTTCATACTACTCCAAGGAATCTACACATTTAATGCAATCTCTATCAATATATCATCAACATTTTTCATGGAGCTAGAACAAACACTCCTACAATTTGTATAGAAACACAAAAGATCCCAAATAGCCAAAGAAATCCTGAAAAAGAAAAACTAAACTGAAGGCATTATGATTCCAGACTTTAAGCTATATTAAAAAGTTGTAGTTAAGACTTTATGATACTGGCACAACAAAGACACATAGACTAATGGAACTAAATAGAGAACCCAGAAATGGACCATCAACTCTATGGTCAACTAATCCTCAACAAATCAGGAAAAAATATCCAATGGAAAAAAGTCTTCATCAATGGATGAGTGGGATAAAAAAGATGTGGTACCTATACATAATGAAATATTATTCAGCCATGAGAATGGAGGATATCCTCCCATTTGCAACAAACTGATGAACCTTGAGCACAATATGCTAAGTGAGATAAATCAGACAGAGAAAAGCAAGTACTGTATGATATCACCTACATGTGGGATCTCTAAATGTTATCATTATTAAATGTGTAAAAAACAGTAAATGTTAGTCACTAGGGGTTGGGGGTGGATAAGAGTGATGGTATTTAAGGGTACAATCTTATAACAAGTAGTAAATAAACCATAGAGATCTAATGCACAGTATAATGAATATAGACAATATTTTGCTATAATTATGTAATGTAAATAAATATTGCTATACTGGCAATTATACAAATCTATCAAAATAACACACTGTACACCTTTAACTACACAATGTTACACATCAAATTTATTCAATAAAAAATCAGGTTGATGTAAAAAAAAAAAGATGCTCTGAGATAAGGATTCATTATATTTCCACTGGCTTTACTGCCAGCACTTGTCCAAGTCCCCATTCTTTAGTTCTTCTTAGGTCTTCTCAGGAATATGAGGCTGGATATTTAGTTAAGTCTATGCCTGGTACTGATGTCAGTATTGAGGGTTTTGGAGTCTGTATGGTCTGCTAACTTGGTAGCTTGATCTGTCCAACTGTGCCCTTGGGCAATCAAACAGTTCAGTATCTGGTGTCCTTAGCAATGGACAATAGATGGCTGGACACCATTGCATACAGCTCTTTGTTGTCTTTGATCCATAGAACTGTTCCTATCCATAAACATCTCAAAGTCTGGATTTTCTAATGACAGATACCTCAAATTAGGATGGCTGGAATAAACTCGTTCAATTATCCGTATGTATCTTGTGATCTTTCTGAGTGGGGTAAACCACAACAAGCATGAAGATTGTTTAAACATTGTAGCAATTTTTCTCTGAAGTTTCCCTCAGCTTCAGTTTGCAGGGCTTCAGAAAAAAAAAAAAAAGGCAGTTTTAGCTCTCAATGATTCCAAGTCAAGAGAATGGGAGAAAATTGGAAACTTTAGTTTGGAGAGTCATAGCCACCACATATTTAAGGAAACCAGAAGAATTCAGGATCCAGTCCAGTTTTATAGGCAAACAAACACTCAAGGACAGTTAATCAGAACTAGAATCGAACATCCACAAAGATGTGTTACTGAAACATAATTTCTCTCTAAAATTACCTTCATTTACAAAGATAGCCAAATTATCACAAATTTGTTTGTAAAATAAGTTCAATTTTAACAAACTTGGCTTAATTATTTACATAAGCACAAGAATAATGATTGGCTATATAGTTGTTTGTTTTTTAATCTGCTTTGCTGGAACTTTGCACAAGGAATTTCAGATAAAACTTTTAACAGACTCTCAAGTCTAAGAAGCTAAGCCAAATACTTGCTATTAGATTTTGCCTGTAATACCTATAGATTTGGGTGAATTCCTTTCTTCTAAAGGTTTCCAAAATATCCTGAGGTTTCTGTGCCTAACCTTTACTCACCTGGTAAAGCTGCTGGGAACTCTGTAAGCAAGGTACCAGCCTGATTTTTCTAAGGGGCTTTAATGGCACCATAAAGACAACCTAGTTACCTAAAGCTGTCTGGTCATATGTGAGTTTATGCATATTTCCCTTAAATATGACATTCCAGCCAAAGCCTTGGAAATATAACCAATGTTTCCAGTTGTGTCATGCCATAAGGAGACCAGACTCTTATTGAGCTTATGCAAATAAATACATTGCTATGAAAATATAAGAATTGTCACTGAGAGTTTCTGAATTCTGGAGGGACCAGGTAGGCAGAAAAAATAAGCACTTAATACTTGTTTACAAATAAATATTTTACCAAATGTTTGTAAACCATAAATAGCTTTAAATCTGGAAGAGCAAACATTAGAGAACCAGTAATGTTTCAAACAAGGGTCTGTTTGAATGCAGTTTTCCCATTAGTTCCAGAAATTTTTATTCAATTAATTGTATGATCTTAAAGATATCAGAGACCTGTATTTGCCATTGCAATGCAATTAACAAGAAAATTCTGTGACACACAACATTTAAATAATCAGAATTACAAGTGATGACATTATACCAGGACATATTAAAACATAAGGAATTTGAATAATTTGTATAATTTCCTGAACAGTTATAGAATTCAACCATACAGGGAGGGGGGGAAGATGGTGAAGGAGTAGGGGACCCTATTCCAGCTGGTCCCCAGAATTGAGCTGGATATCTACCAGACCACTCTGAACACCCAGGAAATCAGCCTGAGATGTAAGAAGATAGATCTGGATCTCTACAAACAGAATATCGCAGGCGGTTGGTTTCGAGGTACAAAGTGGGGAGCAATGATTCTGCAGGCAGATATCAGAGGAGAAAAGGAAGGGGGAGGGAGCCCAGCCATCGGGATCCTACACCAATCGTGAGCAATAGCCTCCCACACTGGGGACAAGGCACAAACTCGCAGACCGGTAGCAAAGGGGAAAGGACTTTAGAGCAGCCCCCAGATGGAAACCCAGAGTGGGGCCACGGGTGCAAACTGGGGGAGGCTGGCAGTTTTATAAGCACAAAGGGCAGAGATGTGCCCCGAACTGGAGGCGAAGACTGGGAGCCCTGCTGAGGGGCACACAACCCAGGATGCTGCAGTTTATAGCAGCACAGACAAAAACGGAGATAGTGTAGCCTGGAGAACTCACTGAAGAACAGACAGCAAAATCTCTGCTCTGAGGCAGGGGTTGGAAATGGTCTCTTCTGCTCTGACTCTCAGAAGAGATGTGGAAAGCTGCCAGGGAAAGCCGCCAGAGAACAAAAGCCCCAAACAACTGGTTTTCACTGAGCCCATCCCCCGCCACAGGGGGCAGGGCAACTCTGTCCAAATAGGTTGCCTGAGTAAGAGCAGAGCATTTCCCTCCCCCAGAAGACAGGCTGGGAGAACAAGAGGCCAGCAACCCTAAGGTCCCTACAAAACAGGTGCATCTTGCTTGGGTTGTGGTCGATAATTTGTACTCTATACACTCCCTCAACCACCCCTCAAAAGAATGACTAGGAGGAGGAACCCCCCAAATAGGAAAGACTCAAAGACTATGACTTATGCCACAGAGTTACAATTGGATTCAGATATAAACAAGATGTTGGAGATGGAATTCAGGCTAGCAATTGTGAAGACAATAGCTAGAATGGAGAAATCAATTAAGGGCAACATAGAGTCTGTAAGGGCAGAAATGAAAGCTGAAGTGGCAGATATTAAAAATGCTATTAATAAGACCCAATCTAATCTAGATAATGTAACAGCTAGGGTAAGCGAGGCAGAAGAAAGAATTAGTGATCTAGAAGATCAATTGATAGAAAAGAAGGATAAAGTGGAGGCCAGGGAGAAACAACTCAAAAATCCATGAAAACAGAATCAGAGAAATAAGTGACACCATAAAACGTTCCAATGTCAGAATTATTGGAATCCCGGAGGGAGTGGAGAGACAGAGGAGTAGAAGGCATATTTGAGCAAATCGTAGCTGAGAACTTCCCTAATCTGGGGCATGAAACAAACATTTGTGTCCTAGAGGCAGAGAGGACCCCTCTCAAGATCAAAGAAAACCAAGGCCCTGGCATGTAATAGTAAAACTCACAAATCTTAGAACAAAGGAAACCATCTTAAGGGCAGTTAGGATGAAGAGATTCCTTATGTACAGAGGGAGGAACATCAGAATCATGTCAGACCTATCCACAGAGACCTGGCAAGCCAGAAAGGCCTGGCAAGACATATTCGGGGTACTAGATGAGAAGAATATGCAGGGAAGAATACTTTATCCATCAAGGCTATCATTTAGAATGGATAGAGAGATGCAGAGCTTCCAAGACCGGCAGAAACTGAAAGAATAAGTGACCACTAAGCTGGCCCTGCAAGAAATATTAAGAGGGGTCCTATAAAAGGAGAAAGACCCCAAGAGTGATATAGAACAGAACTTTACAATCTATAAAAACAAGGTCTTCACAGGCAACATGATGACAATTCATATTTTCCATAATTACTTTCAACGTGAATGCCCTAAATGCTCCCATAAAACGGCACAGGGTTGCAGATTGGACAAAAAGGCAGGACCCATCCATATGCTGCCTATAAGAGACTCATTTTGAACCTAAAGATGCATCCAGACTGAAAGTGAAGGGATGGAGATCCATCTTCCATGCCAGCGGACTTCAAAAGAAAGCTGGGGTGGCAATTCTTATATCAGACAAATTAGATTTTAAACTGAAGTCTCTAGTTAGAGACACAGAAGGACACTATATCATTCTTAAAGGGTCTATCCAACAAGAAGATCTAACAGTTGTAAATATCTATGCCCACAACATGGGAGCAGCCATCTACATAAGCCAACTGTTAACTAAAATAAAGAGTCATATTGATAACAATACGTTAATTGTAGGAGACCTCAATACTCCACTCTCAGCAATGGACAGATCATCTAAGCAGAAAATCAACAAGGAAACAAGAGCTTTGAATGATACATTGGACCTGATGGACCTCATACATATTTACAGAACATTCCACCCTAAAAGAACAGAATACTCATTCTTCTCAAGCACACATGGAACTTTCTCCAGAATAGACCACATACTGGGTCACAAATCAGGTCTCAACCCATACCAAAAGATTGAGATTATTCCCTAAAGACCACTCTGCTCAAGAATGTTTGGGTCAACCAGGAAATCAAAGACGAACTTAAACAATTCATGGAAATCAATGAGAATACAAACACATCGGTCCAAAATCTATGGGATACTGCAAAGGTGGTCCTAAGGGGGAAATACAGAACCATCCAAGCCTTACTCAAAAAAATAGAAAAATCCTGAATTCACCAACTAACTCTACACCTTAAGAACTAGAGAAAAAGCAACAAACGACGCCTAAGCCATGCATTAGAAGAGAAATAATTAAAATTAGAGCAGAAATCAATGAATTAGAAACCAGAAACACAGTAGATCAGATCAACGAAACTAGAAGTTGGTTCTTTAAAAGAATTAATAAGATCGATAAACCACTGGCCAGACTTATCCAAAAGAAGAGAGAAAGGACCCAAATTAATAAAATGATGAATGAAAGGGGAGAGATCACGACTAACACCAAGGAAATAGAAACAATTATTAGCAATTATTATCAACAACTATATGCCAAGAAACTGAGCAATCTGGATGAAATGGAGGCCTTCCTGGAAACCTATAAGCTGCCAAGACTGAAACAGGAAGAAATTGACAACCTGAATAGGCCAAT
>NW_023270846.1:0-13317 GCF_011800145.1 Mirounga leonina | reverse complement strand
GAATAAACCTAACCAAAGAGGTAAAGGATCTATACTCTAGGAGCTACAGAACACTCATGAAAGAAATTGAAGAAGACACAAAAGGATGGAAAAATATTCCATGCTCATGGATCAGAAGAATAAACATTGTTAAAATGTCTATGCTATCCAGAGCAATCTATACCTTCAACGCCATCCTGATCAAAATTCCAATGACATTTTTCAAAGTGCTGAAACAAACAATCCTAAAATGTGTATGAAATCAGAAAAGACCCCAAATCGCCAAGGAAATGTTGAACAAGAAAAACAAAGCTGGGAGCATCACATTGCTCGATTTCAAGCTGTATTACAAAGCTGTGATATATAGCCTTCCAAGCCTCACTCAAAAAATAGAAAAAATCCCGAATTCACCAACTAACTCTACACCTTAACGAGCTAGAGAAAAAGCAAAAAATGATGCCTAAGTCACGCATTAGAAGAGAAATAATTAAGACTAGAGAAGAGATCAATGAATTAGAAACCAGAAACACAGTAGATCAGATCCATGAAGCTAGAAGCCTGTTCTTTGAAAGAATTAATAAGATCAATAAACCACTGGTCAGACTTATCCAAAAGCAAAGAGAAAGGACCCAAATTAATAAAATTATGAATGAAAGGGGAGAGATCACGACTAACACCAAGGAAATAGAAATGTCTATGCTACCCAGAGCAATCTATACCTTCAATACCATCCCGGTCAAAATTCCAATGACATTTTTCAAAGTGCTGGAACAAACAATCCTAAAATTTGTATGGAATCAGAAAAGACCCTGAATCGCCAAGGAAATGTTGAAAAAGAAAAACAAAGCTGAGGGCATCATGTTGCCTGATTTCAAGCTGTATTACAAAGCTGTGATCACCAAGACGGCATGTTACTGGCACAAAAACAGACATATAGACCAATGGAACAGAATAGAGAACCCAGATATGGACCTTCAACTTTAAGTTCGAATAATCTTTGACAAAGCAGAAAAAAATATGCAATGGAAAAAAGACAGTCTCTTCAATAAATGGTGCTGGGAAAATTGAACAGCCACAGGCAGAAGAATGAAACTCGGCCATTCTCTAACACCATACTCAAAATGTATGAAAGATAAACTCAAAATGTATGAAAGACCTCAATGTGAGAAAGGAATCAAAATCCTAGAGGAGAACATAAGCAGTAACCTCTTTGACATCGGCCACAGCAACTTCTTTCAAGATACATCTCCCAAAGCTAGTGAAACAAAAGCAAAAATGAACTTTTGGGACTTCACCAAGATCAAAAACTTCTGCACAGTAAAGGAAACAGTCAACAAAACAAGGAGGCAACCCACAGAATCGGAGAAGATATTTGCAAGTGACACTACAGATAAAGGGCCGGTATCCAAGATCTATAAAGACCTTCTCAAATTCAACACCCAAAAAACAAATAATCAAGTCAAAAAATGGGCAGAAGATGTGAAAAGACACTTCTCTGAAGAAGACATACAAATGGCTACCAGACACATACAAAAATGTTCATCATCATTAGCCATCAGGGAAATTCAAATCAAAACCACATTGAGATACCACCTTACACCAGTTAGAATAGCAAAAATGGACAGGGAAAGAAACAACAAATGTTGGAGAGGTTGTGGTGAGAGGGGAACCCTCTTACACTGTTGGTGGGAATGCACGTTGGTACAGCCACTTCGGAAAACATTGTGGAAGTTCCTCAAAAAGTTAATAATAGAACTGCCATATGACCTAGCAATTGCACTCCTGGGTGTTTACCTCAAAGACAGAGATATAGTGAAAAGAAGGGCCATATGCACCCTAATGTTCATAGCAGCAATGTCCGCAATAGCCAAACTGGAAAGAGCCGAGATGCCCTTCAACAGATGAATGGATAAAGAAGATGCGGTCCATTATACAATGGAATATTACTCAGCCATCAGAAAGGATGAATACCCAACTTTTACATCAACATGGATGGGACTGGAGGAGATTATGCTAAGCGAAATAAGTCAAGCAGAGAAAGTCAATTATCATATGGTTTCACTTATTTGTGGAACATAAGGAATAACATGGAGGACATTAGGAGAAGGAAGGGAAAAATGGGGGGGGAATTGGAGGGAGAGATGAATCATGAGAGACTGTGGACTCTGAGAGACAAACAGGGTTTTAGAGGGGATGGCGGTGGGGTGATGGGTTAGCCCAGTGATGGGTATTAAGGAGGGCACCTACTGCATGGAACACTGGGTGTTTATATGAAAACAATGGATCCTTTATTACCACATCAAAAACGAATGATATATTGTATGGTGAGTCACATAGCATAATAAAATTTAAAAAATTTAAAAAAATTAAATAAAAAAAAAGAGTTTTGGCAACTTCTGAGACCTTCTTTGAATGGCATGGAAAAGCTTCAGTCCAACTCGTAAAGGTGTCTACATTTACTAGCAAATTTTAAAAATAAATTACCTCTTGCTTTTGGCATCATGGTAAAGCCTATCTGCCAGTATTCTCGAGGTTTCGTGCCTCTAAGTTGTATACCTTTTAGAACTGGTGGAGGTCCAGTCTTAGGATTGCTTTTAGCACAAATGCCACATTTTTAAACAGTTTTCTGAAGATTGGGACCCACAATATACTTCTGGCTCATTTAAGAGTAGCACCTAACCCATAACAGGTGGTTTGGTGAACATGGTTAATTATTTCTTCCATAATATGTTCTGAGACTTGACTTGAGGAGGAGTTAAGATGGTGGAGGAGTAAGAGCATTCTGAGCTTGTCTCATCACTTGAACACAGCTAGATAGTTATCAAATTATTCTGAACACCCAAGAAGTCAATCGGAGGTCTGAGAGAACAAAAACTGCAAGTCTACAAATAGAAAAATGACCACCTTTTGGAAGGTAGGAAGTACAGAAGTTCACTTGGGGGAGAAATATCTGTGGATGCAATGGCGAGGAGGGAGCCTGCTTATGGAGGCTACCCCAAAATGTTAGAAGTGTTGGAGTGCGAAATCTGAACTTTTATGTTTGCTACCATGGGGGACAAACCTGGATTAAAGGTGCTCAGGTGGTGAAGTGGTGTACAATCCTAGGAATGACAGGGTGGTCTGAGGATCCATTGGGTAGTCCCAAGATACTGTTCTATTCCCAGGCATAGGAACCAGGAAGTTGGCAGCAGTTCTTGGTGCCAGCTTTCTGTTATAAACTATGAACCACAGGGGCACCTGGGTGGCCCAGTTGTTAAGCGTCTGCCTTCAGCTCAGGTCATGATCCCAGGGTCCTGGGATCAAGCCCCGCATCAGGCTCCCTGCTCCGTGGGAAGCCTGATTCTCCTTCTCCCACTCCCCCTGCTTGTGTTCCTGCTCTCGCTATCTCTCTCTCCCTGTCAAATAAATAAATAAAATCTTTAAAAAACAAAAAAACAACAACAACTATGAACCACAGCCAGTTGAGTGACCACTTTCCTGGGACGGGCTGGCAAGTGTGGCAAGACCATCCTCTGGAGAAACAGTGCAGGTCTGCATCGCAGACATCCCTGTGATTTGGAATTTTGAAACTCCATCATGCACCTGAGATAAAAAGGCTTGGACATGGGCAGGGTGAACACAGGGTTCAGACAGAAAGCGGGGACACAAATAGGGTGATTGATCACTTTCCTGTGAGGGCTCATTGAAGAGTACAGGGCCCTAACTTTCAGCTCTGAGGCTGAAGAGCAGGTTATATCCATTTTCGTCCCACCCGCTGGTGCTGAAAGCTTTCAGGGAGCAAAACAGTGCCACCTAGTGAAGGCTGGAGCCAGTACACTAATCCCTGCCACCCTGTGTCCTGGAGAAGCATTTCCATGGGAACAAATCAGCCTGAGAATCACCACAGCAGGCCCCTCCCCCAGAAGACCAGCACAAATAACTTGTTCCCACAGATTTTATTGATTATAGAGTGGTCTAAAAGTTCAGCTTTAGGGGAAATAAGATTGCGCTTCCTTTTGACTTTTATTCTTTATTTCTTATATTTTTGATATTATTTATTTTCTTATATTTTCCAATTCTTTAAAAAAATTTTTATTACTAATGTTTAAATATATATGTCATATATATAAATATATTATTTTTGTCTACTTTCACTTTATTTTATTTTATATATTTTAATTTTTTTTTTTTATTTTGGGATCTAAATTCTTTTAACAAGCAGGCCAAAACAAACCCAGGATCAAAATTAGCAAAGACCAGAAAGGAACAAAGACAATCTATAGGAACAGTGACTTTACAGGTAATACAATGGCACTGAATTCATATCTTTCAATAATTACTCGGAATGCAAATGGAATAGTGTTCCAATCAAAATACATAGGGTTTCAGAATGGATAAAAAACCAAGACCTATCAACATTCTGCTTACAAGAAACTCATGTTAGACCCAAAGACACCTCCAGATTGAAAGTGAGGGGATGCAGAAAAACTCACCATGCTAATGGACATCAAAAGAAAGCTGGGGTAGCCATTCTTATATCAGACAAACTAGAGTTTAAACCAAAGATTGTATTGGGTGTTATATGCAACTAATGATTCATTGAACACTACATCAAAAACTAATGATATACTATATGTTGGCTAATTGAATTTAAATAAAAAAAAGAATTAATACCTATTCTTCTAAAATGGTTCCAAGAAATAGAAATGTAAGGAAAACTTCCAAAGTCATCTTATGAGGCCAGCGTTACTTGATCCCAAAACCAGACAAAGACCCAACCAAAAGGGAGAATTATAGACCAAAATCCCTGATGAACATGGATGCAAAAATTCTCACCAAGATTCAACAGTATATTAAAAGGATTATTCACCACGACCATGTGAGATTTATTCCTGGGCTGTAGGTGTGGTTCAATATCTGCAAATCAATCAATGTGATACACCACTTTAATAAAAGAAAGGATAAGAACCATATTAACCTCTTAAAGATGCAGAAAAAGTATTTGACAAAATACAGCATCCTTTCTTGATAAAGCCTTCTACTGTGTAAGGATAGAGGGAACATACATCAACATCATAAAAGACATATACGAAAGACCCACAGCAAATATCCTGAGATGATAAAAAGCTGAGAGCATTTTCCCTAAGGTAAAGGACACAAGAAGGATGTCCTCTCGTACCACTATTATTCAACATAGTGCTGGAAGTCCTAGCCTCAACAATCAGACGACAAAAAGAAATAAAAGACATCCAAATCAGCAGAGAAGAAGTCAAACTTTCACTCTTCACAGATGACATGATACCCTAAGTAAAAAACCAAAATATTCCATCAAAAAATTGCTAGAACTGATACAGGAATTCAGCAAAGTTTCAGGATATAAAATCAACACACAGAAGTCAGTTGCATTTCATATATCTAACAATGAAGAAACAGAAATCAAGGAATCAAATCCATTTACAAATATGCCAAAAACCATAAGATACCTAGGCATAAACGTAACCAAAGAGGTAAAGTATCTGTATTCTGAAAACTATAGAACACTTATGATAGAAATTGAGGTAGACACAAAGAAATGGAAAAACATTCCATGCTCATGGATTGGAAGAGCAAGTAGTATTGAAATGTGTATGCTCCTGAAAGCAATCTACACATTCAATGAAATCCCTATCAAAATACCATCAACATTTTTCACAGAGCTGGAACAAACAATACTAAAATTTGTATGGAAACAGAAAAGATCCGAATAACCAAAGGAGTGTTGTAAAACAAAACCAAAGCTGGAAGCTCACTATTCTGGGCTTCAATCTGTATTCCAAAGCTGTAATCATCAAGACAGTATGGTACTGGCACAAAAACAGACACATAGATCAATGGAACACAATAGAAAACCCAGAAATGGACCCTCAACTCTATGGTCAACTAATCTTTGACAAAGCAGGAAAGAATATCCAATAGAAAAAAGAATCTTTTCAACAAATGGTTTTGGGAAAATTGGATAGCTGCATTCAGAAGAATGAAACTGGACCACTTTCTTACACCATACACAAAAATAGACTCAAAATGGATGAAAAACCTAAGTGTGAGACAGGAATCCATCAGAATACTAGAGGAGAACACATGCAGCAACCTCTTTGACCTCAGCAGCAGCAACTTCTTGCTAGACATGTTTCCAAAGGCAAGAGAAACAAAAGCAAAAATTAACTATTGGGACTTCATCAAGATAAAAAGCTTTTGCACAGCAAAGGAAACAGTCAACAAAACTGAAAGGCAAGCTACAGGATGGGAGAAGATATTCACAAATGTCTTAGCAGATAAAGGACTAGTATCCAAAATCTATAAAGAACTTAATCAAACTCACCCCAAAAAACAAACAAAAATCCCGTCAAGAAGACATGAAGACATGAAGAATATTTACAAATGGACAACAGACACATGAAAAAAATGCTCCACATCACTTGCCATCAGGGAAATACAAATCAAAACCACAACCTCACACTGGTCAGAATGGCTGAAATTAACAACTCAGGAAATAACAGATATTGGTGAGGATGTAGAGAAAGGATAACCCTCTTACACTGTTGGTGGAAATGGAAACTGGTGCAGCCACTGTGGAAAGCACTGTGGAGGTTCCTCAAAAAGTTAAAAATAGAATTATCTTACACCCAGCAATTGCACTACTAGGTATTTATTGAAAGGGTACAAACAGTAATTTGAAGGGACTCATGAACCCCAGTGTTTATAGTGGCAATGTCCACAATAGCTAAAAAAAACAGATAAACATAGGGGAAGGGAAGGAAAAATAAAATAAGTTAAAAACAGAGAGGGAGGCAATCCATAAGAGACTCTTACCTCTAGGAAACAAACCGAGCATTGCTGGAGGGGAGATGGGGTAATTGGATGATGGGCATTAGAAGCCACTTGATGTAATGAGCACTGGGTGTTATATGCAACTGATGAATCACTAAATTCTATCCCTTAAACCAACAATACACTATATGTTAACTAAATTGAATTTAAATAAAAAGTAAAAAAAACAAACAAACATATGATTCTGTCAATAGATGTAGAAAAATCATTTGACAAAATACAGCATCCTTTCCTGATTAAAAAAAAAAAAAGCCTTGACATGTAGGGATAGATGGAACATACCTCAATATCATAAAGGCCATATATGAAAGACTCACAGCTAATATCATCCTACTGGGGAAGAACTGAGAGCCTTTCCCCTAAGGTCAGGGACAAGACAAGGATGTTCACTCTCACCATTACTATTTAACATACTACTGGAAGTCTTAGCCTCAGCAATCAGACAACAAAAAGAAATAAAAGTCATCCAAATTGGCAAAGAAGAAGTTGAAGTTTCACTTTTGCAGATGACATGATACTCTATGTAGAAAACCTGAAAGGCTCCACCAAAACATTGCTAAAACTCATACATGAATTCAGCAAAGTTGTAGGATAAAAATCAATGTGCAGAAATCTGTTGTATTTCTACACACCAATAAGAAGTAGTGGAAAAAAGAAATCAAGGAATCAATCCCATTTTCAGTTGCACCAAAAACAATAAGATACTTAGGAATAAATCTAATGAAGTAAAAATCTATACTCTGAATAGTATAGAACACTTATGAAAGAAATTGAAGAGGACACAAAGAAATGGAAAAGCATTTCATGCTTATGGACTAGGAGAAAAATATTCAGTGTTCATACTACTCCAAGGAATCTACACATTTAATGCAATCTCTATCAATATATCATCAACATTTTTCATGGAGCTAGAACAAACACTCCTACAATTTGTATAGAAACACAAAAGATCCCAAATAGCCAAAGAAATCCTGAAAAAGAAAAACTAAACTGAAGGCATTATGATTCCAGACTTTAAGCTATATTAAAAAGTTGTAGTTAAGACTTTATGATACTGGCACAACAAAGACACATAGACTAATGGAACTAAATAGAGAACCCAGAAATGGACCATCAACTCTATGGTCAACTAATCCTCAACAAATCAGGAAAAAATATCCAATGGAAAAAAGTCTTCATCAATGGATGAGTGGGATAAAAAAGATGTGGTACCTATACATAATGAAATATTATTCAGCCATGAGAATGGAGGATATCCTCCCATTTGCAACAAACTGATGAACCTTGAGCACAATATGCTAAGTGAGATAAATCAGACAGAGAAAAGCAAGTACTGTATGATATCACCTACATGTGGGATCTCTAAATGTTATCATTATTAAATGTGTAAAAAACAGTAAATGTTAGTCACTAGGGGTTGGGGGTGGATAAGAGTGATGGTATTTAAGGGTACAATCTTATAACAAGTAGTAAATAAACCATAGAGATCTAATGCACAGTATAATGAATATAGACAATATTTTGCTATAATTATGTAATGTAAATAAATATTGCTATACTGGCAATTATACAAATCTATCAAAATAACACACTGTACACCTTTAACTACACAATGTTACACATCAAATTTATTCAATAAAAAATCAGGTTGATGTAAAAAAAAAAAGATGCTCTGAGATAAGGATTCATTATATTTCCACTGGCTTTACTGCCAGCACTTGTCCAAGTCCCCATTCTTTAGTTCTTCTTAGGTCTTCTCAGGAATATGAGGCTGGATATTTAGTTAAGTCTATGCCTGGTACTGATGTCAGTATTGAGGGTTTTGGAGTCTGTATGGTCTGCTAACTTGGTAGCTTGATCTGTCCAACTGTGCCCTTGGGCAATCAAACAGTTCAGTATCTGGTGTCCTTAGCAATGGACAATAGATGGCTGGACACCATTGCATACAGCTCTTTGTTGTCTTTGATCCATAGAACTGTTCCTATCCATAAACATCTCAAAGTCTGGATTTTCTAATGACAGATACCTCAAATTAGGATGGCTGGAATAAACTCGTTCAATTATCCGTATGTATCTTGTGATCTTTCTGAGTGGGGTAAACCACAACAAGCATGAAGATTGTTTAAACATTGTAGCAATTTTTCTCTGAAGTTTCCCTCAGCTTCAGTTTGCAGGGCTTCAGAAAAAAAAAAAAAAGGCAGTTTTAGCTCTCAATGATTCCAAGTCAAGAGAATGGGAGAAAATTGGAAACTTTAGTTTGGAGAGTCATAGCCACCACATATTTAAGGAAACCAGAAGAATTCAGGATCCAGTCCAGTTTTATAGGCAAACAAACACTCAAGGACAGTTAATCAGAACTAGAATCGAACATCCACAAAGATGTGTTACTGAAACATAATTTCTCTCTAAAATTACCTTCATTTACAAAGATAGCCAAATTATCACAAATTTGTTTGTAAAATAAGTTCAATTTTAACAAACTTGGCTTAATTATTTACATAAGCACAAGAATAATGATTGGCTATATAGTTGTTTGTTTTTTAATCTGCTTTGCTGGAACTTTGCACAAGGAATTTCAGATAAAACTTTTAACAGACTCTCAAGTCTAAGAAGCTAAGCCAAATACTTGCTATTAGATTTTGCCTGTAATACCTATAGATTTGGGTGAATTCCTTTCTTCTAAAGGTTTCCAAAATATCCTGAGGTTTCTGTGCCTAACCTTTACTCACCTGGTAAAGCTGCTGGGAACTCTGTAAGCAAGGTACCAGCCTGATTTTTCTAAGGGGCTTTAATGGCACCATAAAGACAACCTAGTTACCTAAAGCTGTCTGGTCATATGTGAGTTTATGCATATTTCCCTTAAATATGACATTCCAGCCAAAGCCTTGGAAATATAACCAATGTTTCCAGTTGTGTCATGCCATAAGGAGACCAGACTCTTATTGAGCTTATGCAAATAAATACATTGCTATGAAAATATAAGAATTGTCACTGAGAGTTTCTGAATTCTGGAGGGACCAGGTAGGCAGAAAAAATAAGCACTTAATACTTGTTTACAAATAAATATTTTACCAAATGTTTGTAAACCATAAATAGCTTTAAATCTGGAAGAGCAAACATTAGAGAACCAGTAATGTTTCAAACAAGGGTCTGTTTGAATGCAGTTTTCCCATTAGTTCCAGAAATTTTTATTCAATTAATTGTATGATCTTAAAGATATCAGAGACCTGTATTTGCCATTGCAATGCAATTAACAAGAAAATTCTGTGACACACAACATTTAAATAATCAGAATTACAAGTGATGACATTATACCAGGACATATTAAAACATAAGGAATTTGAATAATTTGTATAATTTCCTGAACAGTTATAGAATTCAACCATACAGGGAGGGGGGGAAGATGGTGAAGGAGTAGGGGACCCTATTCCAGCTGGTCCCCAGAATTGAGCTGGATATCTACCAGACCACTCTGAACACCCAGGAAATCAGCCTGAGATGTAAGAAGATAGATCTGGATCTCTACAAACAGAATATCGCAGGCGGTTGGTTTCGAGGTACAAAGTGGGGAGCAATGATTCTGCAGGCAGATATCAGAGGAGAAAAGGAAGGGGGAGGGAGCCCAGCCATCGGGATCCTACACCAATCGTGAGCAATAGCCTCCCACACTGGGGACAAGGCACAAACTCGCAGACCGGTAGCAAAGGGGAAAGGACTTTAGAGCAGCCCCCAGATGGAAACCCAGAGTGGGGCCACGGGTGCAAACTGGGGGAGGCTGGCAGTTTTATAAGCACAAAGGGCAGAGATGTGCCCCGAACTGGAGGCGAAGACTGGGAGCCCTGCTGAGGGGCACACAACCCAGGATGCTGCAGTTTATAGCAGCACAGACAAAAACGGAGATAGTGTAGCCTGGAGAACTCACTGAAGAACAGACAGCAAAATCTCTGCTCTGAGGCAGGGGTTGGAAATGGTCTCTTCTGCTCTGACTCTCAGAAGAGATGTGGAAAGCTGCCAGGGAAAGCCGCCAGAGAACAAAAGCCCCAAACAACTGGTTTTCACTGAGCCCATCCCCCGCCACAGGGGGCAGGGCAACTCTGTCCAAATAGGTTGCCTGAGTAAGAGCAGAGCATTTCCCTCCCCCAGAAGACAGGCTGGGAGAACAAGAGGCCAGCAACCCTAAGGTCCCTACAAAACAGGTGCATCTTGCTTGGGTTGTGGTCGATAATTTGTACTCTATACACTCCCTCAACCACCCCTCAAAAGAATGACTAGGAGGAGGAACCCCCCAAATAGGAAAGACTCAAAGACTATGACTTATGCCACAGAGTTACAATTGGATTCAGATATAAACAAGATGTTGGAGATGGAATTCAGGCTAGCAATTGTGAAGACAATAGCTAGAATGGAGAAATCAATTAAGGGCAACATAGAGTCTGTAAGGGCAGAAATGAAAGCTGAAGTGGCAGATATTAAAAATGCTATTAATAAGACCCAATCTAATCTAGATAATGTAACAGCTAGGGTAAGCGAGGCAGAAGAAAGAATTAGTGATCTAGAAGATCAATTGATAGAAAAGAAGGATAAAGTGGAGGCCAGGGAGAAACAACTCAAAAATCCATGAAAACAGAATCAGAGAAATAAGTGACACCATAAAACGTTCCAATGTCAGAATTATTGGAATCCCGGAGGGAGTGGAGAGACAGAGGAGTAGAAGGCATATTTGAGCAAATCGTAGCTGAGAACTTCCCTAATCTGGGGCATGAAACAAACATTTGTGTCCTAGAGGCAGAGAGGACCCCTCTCAAGATCAAAGAAAACCAAGGCCCTGGCATGTAATAGTAAAACTCACAAATCTTAGAACAAAGGAAACCATCTTAAGGGCAGTTAGGATGAAGAGATTCCTTATGTACAGAGGGAGGAACATCAGAATCATGTCAGACCTATCCACAGAGACCTGGCAAGCCAGAAAGGCCTGGCAAGACATATTCGGGGTACTAGATGAGAAGAATATGCAGGGAAGAATACTTTATCCATCAAGGCTATCATTTAGAATGGATAGAGAGATGCAGAGCTTCCAAGACCGGCAGAAACTGAAAGAATAAGTGACCACTAAGCTGGCCCTGCAAGAAATATTAAGAGGGGTCCTATAAAAGGAGAAAGACCCCAAGAGTGATATAGAACAGAACTTTACAATCTATAAAAACAAGGTCTTCACAGGCAACATGATGACAATTCATATTTTCCATAATTACTTTCAACGTGAATGCCCTAAATGCTCCCATAAAACGGCACAGGGTTGCAGATTGGACAAAAAGGCAGGACCCATCCATATGCTGCCTATAAGAGACTCATTTTGAACCTAAAGATGCATCCAGACTGAAAGTGAAGGGATGGAGATCCATCTTCCATGCCAGCGGACTTCAAAAGAAAGCTGGGGTGGCAATTCTTATATCAGACAAATTAGATTTTAAACTGAAGTCTCTAGTTAGAGACACAGAAGGACACTATATCATTCTTAAAGGGTCTATCCAACAAGAAGATCTAACAGTTGTAAATATCTATGCCCACAACATGGGAGCAGCCATCTACATAAGCCAACTGTTAACTAAAATAAAGAGTCATATTGATAACAATACGTTAATTGTAGGAGACCTCAATACTCCACTCTCAGCAATGGACAGATCATCTAAGCAGAAAATCAACAAGGAAACAAGAGCTTTGAATGATACATTGGACCTGATGGACCTCATACATATTTACAGAACATTCCACCCTAAAAGAACAGAATACTCATTCTTCTCAAGCACACATGGAACTTTCTCCAGAATAGACCACATACTGGGTCACAAATCAGGTCTCAACCCATACCAAAAGATTGAGATTATTCCCTAAAGACCACTCTGCTCAAGAATGTTTGGGTCAACCAGGAAATCAAAGACGAACTTAAACAATTCATGGAAATCAATGAGAATACAAACACATCGGTCCAAAATCTATGGGATACTGCAAAGGTGGTCCTAAGGGGGAAATACAGAACCATCCAAGCCTTACTCAAAAAAATAGAAAAATCCTGAATTCACCAACTAACTCTACACCTTAAGAACTAGAGAAAAAGCAACAAACGACGCCTAAGCCATGCATTAGAAGAGAAATAATTAAAATTAGAGCAGAAATCAATGAATTAGAAACCAGAAACACAGTAGATCAGATCAACGAAACTAGAAGTTGGTTCTTTAAAAGAATTAATAAGATCGATAAACCACTGGCCAGACTTATCCAAAAGAAGAGAGAAAGGACCCAAATTAATAAAATGATGAATGAAAGGGGAGAGATCACGACTAACACCAAGGAAATAGAAACAATTATTAGCAATTATTATCAACAACTATATGCCAAGAAACTGAGCAATCTGGATGAAATGGAGGCCTTCCTGGAAACCTATAAGCTGCCAAGACTGAAACAGGAAGAAATTGACAACCTGAATAGGCCAAT
>NW_023270845.1:9533-19056 GCF_011800145.1 Mirounga leonina | reverse complement strand
CAGAAGGTATAATGGAGCAAATTATAGCAGAGAACTTCCCTAATTTGGGGAAGGAAACAGGCATCAAAATCCAGGAAGCACAGAGAACTCCTCTCAAAATCAATAAAAATAGGTCAACTCCCCGACATCTAATAGTAAAACTTACGAGTCTCATAGACAAAGAGAAAATCCTGAAAGCAGCTCGGGAGAAGAGATATGTAACCTACAAGGATAGAAACATTAGATTGGCAACAGACCTATCCACAGAGACCTGGCAGGCCAGAAAGGACTGGCAGGATATATTCAGAGCACTAAATGAGAAAAATATGCAGCCAAGAATACTCTATCCAGCTAGGCTGTCATTGAAAATTGAAGGAGAGATAAAAAGCTTCCAGGACAAACAAAAACTAAAGGAATTTGCAAACACAAAACCAGCCCTACAGGAAATCTTGAAAGGGGTCCTCTAAGCAAAGAGAGACCCTAAAAGCAACATAGACCAGAAAGGAACACAGACAATATATGGTAACAGTCACCTTACAGGCAATACAATGGCACTAAATTCCTATCTTTCAATAGTTACCCTGAATGTAAATGGGCTAAATGCCCCAATCAAAAGACACAGGCTATCAGACTGGATTAAAAAACAAGACCCATCGATATGCTGTCTGCAAGAGACTCATTTTAGACCCAAAGACACCCCCAGATTGAAAGTGAGGGGGTGGAAAACCATTTACCATGCTAATGGACACCAAAAGAAAGCTGGGGTGGCAATCCTTATATCAGACAAATTAGATTTTAAACCAAAGACTGTAATAAGAGATGAGGAAGGACATTATATCCTACTTAAAGGGTCTATCCAACAAGAAGATCTAACAATTGTAAATATCTATGCCCCTAACATGGGAGCAGCCAATTATATAAGGCAATTAATAACAAAAGCAAAGAAACACATTGACAACAATACAATAATAGTGGGGGACTTTAACACCCCACTCACTGAAATGGACAGATCGTCTAAGCAAAAGATCAACAAGGATATAAAGACTTTAAATGACACACTGGACCAAATGGACTTCACAGACCTATTCAGAACATTCCATCCCAAAGCAACGGAATACACATTCTTCTCTAGTCCCCATGAAACATTCTCCAGAATAGATCACATCCTAGGTCATAAATCAGGTCTCAACCGGTACCAAAAGTTTGGGATCATTCCCTGCCTATTTTCAGACCACAATGCTTTGAACCTAGAACTCAATCACAAGAGGAAAGTCGGAAAGAACTCAAATACATGGAGGCTAAGGAGCATCCTACTGAAAAATGAATGGGTCAACCAGGAAATTAAAGAAGAATTAAAAAAATACATGGAAACCAATGAAAATGAAAACACAACTGTGCAAAATCTTTGGGATGCAGCAAAGGCAGTCCTAAGAGGAAAGTATATAGCAATACAAGCCTTTCTCAAGAAACAAGAAAGGTCTCAAGTACACAACCTAACCCTACACCTAAAGGAGCTGGAGAAAGAACAGCAAATAAAGCCTAAACCCAGCAGGAGAAGAGAAATCATAAAGATCAGAGCAGAAATCATGAAATAGAAACTTAAAGGACAGTAGAACAGATCAACGAAACTAGGAGCTGGTTCTTTGAAAGAATTAACAAGATGGATAAACCCCTGTCCAGATTTATCAAAAAGAGAAGAGAAATGACCCAAATCAACAAAATCATGAATGAAAGAGGAGAGATCACAACCAACACCAAAGAAATACAAACAATTATAAGAACATATTATGAGCAACTCTATGCCAGCAAATTAGATAACCTGGAAGAGATGGATGCATTCCTAGAGATGTATCAACTACCAAAACTGAACCAGGAGGAAATAGAAAACCTGAACAGACCTATAACCACGAAGGAAATTGAAGCAGTCATCAAAAATCTCCCAACAAACAAAAGCCCAGGGCCAGATGGCTTCCCAGGGGAATTCTACCAAACATTTAAAGAAGAATTAATACCTATTCTTCTGAAACTGTTCCAAAAAATAGAAATGGAAGGATAACTTCCAAACTCATTTTATGAGGCCAGCATTACCTTGATCCCAAAACCAGACAAAGAACCCATCAAAAAGGAGAATTACAGACCAATATCCCTGATGAACATGGATGCAAAAATTCTCACCAAAATACTAGCCAATAGGATCCAACAGTACATTAAAAGGATTATTCACCACGACCAAGTGGGATTTATCCCTGGGCTGCAAGGTTGGTTCAACATCCGCAAATCAATCAATGTGATACAATACATTAACAAAGAAAGAACAAGAATCATATGATCCTCTCAATAGATGCAGAAAAAGCTTTTGACCAAGTACAACATCCTTTCTTGATCAAAACTCTTCAGAGTATAGGCATAGAAGGTACATACCTCAATATCATAAAAGCCATCTATGAAAAACCTACAGCAAATGTTATTCTCAATGGGGAAAAACTGAGAGCTTTCCCCCTAAGGTCAGGAACGTGGCAGGGATGTCCACTATTACCACTGCTATTCAACATAGTATTGGAAGTCCTAGCCACAGCAATCAGACAACAAAAAGAAATCAAAGGCATCCAAATTGGCAAAGAAGAAGTCAAACTCTCACTCTTTGCAGATGATATGATACTTTTTTTTTTATAAGATTTTATTTATTTATTTGACAGAGAGAGACACAGCGAGAGAGGGAACGCAAGCAGGGGAAGTGGGAGAGGGAGAAGCAGGCTTCCCGCTGAGCAGGGAGCCCGATGCGGGGCTCGATCCCAGGACCCTGGGATCATGACCTGAGCCGAAGGCAGACGCTTAACAACTGAGCCACCCAGGCGCCCCTGATATGATACTTTATGTGGAAAACCCCAAACACTCCATCCCAAAACTGCTAGAACTCATACAGGAATTCAGTAAAGTGGCAGGATATAAAATCAATGCACAGAAGTCAGTGGCTTTCCTATACACCAACAACAAGACAGAAGAAAGAGAAATTAAGGAGTCGATCCCATTTACAATTGCACCCAAAACCATAAGATACCTAGAAATAAATCTAACCAAAGAGACAAAGGATCTGTACTCAGAAAACTATAAAATACTCATGAAAGAAATTGAGGACGACACAAAGAAATGGAAAAACGTTCCATGTTCATGGATCAGAAGAACAAATATTGTGAAGATGTCAATGCTACCTAGAGCAATCTACACATTCAATGCAATCCCCATCAAAATACCATCCACTTTTTTCAAAGAAATGGAACAAATAATCCTAAAATTTGTATGGAACCAGAAAAGACCCCGCATAGCCAGAGGAATGTTGAAAAAGAAAAGCAAAGCCGGCGGCATCACAATTCCGGACTTCCAGCTCTATTACAAAGCTGTCATCATCAAGACGGCATGGTACTGGCACAAAAACAGACACATAGATCAATGGAACAGAATAGAGAGCCCAGAAATGGACCCTCCACTCTATGGTCAACTCATCTTTGACAAAGCAAGAAAGAATGTCCAATGGAACAAAGACAGTCTCTTCAACAAATGGTGTTGGGAAAATTGGATAGCCACATGCAGAAGAATGAAACTGGACCATTTCCTTACACCACACACAAAAATAGACTCCAAATGGTTGAAAGACCTCAATGTGAGACAGGAGTCCATCCAAATCGTAAAGGAGAACACAGGCAGCAACCTCTTTGACCTCAGCCGAAGCAACTTCTTCCTAGAAACATCACCAAAGGCAAGGGAAGCAAGGGCAAAAATGAACTATTGGGACTTCATCAAGATAAAAAGCTTTTGCAAAGCAAAGGAAACAGTCAACAAAACCAAAAGACAACCGACAGGATGGGAGAAGATATTTGCAAATGACATATCAGATAAAGGGCTAGTATCCAAAATCTATAAAGAACTCATCAAAATCAACACCCAAAGAACAAAGAATCCAATCAAGAAATGGGCAGAAGACATGAACAGACATTTTTCCAAAGAAGGCATCCAAAGGGCCAACAGACACATGAAAAAGTGCTCAATATCACTCGGCATCAGGGAAATCCAAATCAAAACCTCAATGAGATACCACCTCACACCAGTCAGAATGGCTAAAATTAACAAGTCAGGAAACGACAGATGTTGGCGGGGATGCGGAGAAAGGGGAACCCTCCTCCACTGTTGGTGGGAATGCAAGCTGGTGCAGCCACTCTGGAAAACTGTATGGAGGTTCCTCAAAAAGTTGAAAATAGAGCTACCCTATGATCCAGCAATTGCACTACTGGGTATTTACCCCAAAGATACAAAAGTAGGGATCCGAAAGGGTACGTACACCCGATGTTTATAGCAGCAATGTCCACAATAGCCAAACTGTGGAAAGAGCCAAGATGTCCATCGACAGACGAATGGATAAAGAAGAAGTGGTATATATATACAATGGAATATTATGCAGCCATCAAAAGGAATGAGATCTTGCCATTTGCAACGACGTGGATGGAACTGGAGAGTATTATGTTGAGCGAAATAAGTCAAACAGAGAAAGACATGTATCATATGATCTCACTGAATGAGGAATTCTTAATTGCAGGAAACAAACTGAGGGTTGCTGGAGTGGGGGTGGGGTGGGAGGGATGGGGTGACTGGGTGATAGACACTGGGGAGGGTATGTGCTCTGGTAAGCGCTGTGAATTGTGCAAGACTGTTGAATCTCAGATCTGTACCTCTGAAACAAATAATGCAATATATGTTAAGAAAAAAAAAAGAAGAAGAAGAAGGTTGCAGGAGGGGAAGAATGAAGCGGGGGAAATCGGAGGGGTAGACAAACCATGAGAGACGATGGACTCTGAAAAACAAACTGAGGGTTCTAGAGGGGAGGGGGGTGGGAGGATGGGTTAGCCTGGTGGTGGGTATTGAGGAGGGCACATTCTGCATGGAGCACTGGGTGTTATGCACAAACAATGAATCATGGAACACTACATCTAAAACTAATGATGTAATGTATGGGGATTAACATAAGAATCAATCAATCAATCAATCAATTTTAGTAAATTAAAAGAAAACAGTTGCGATGGCCAATGTCAAAGAAGTTACTGCCTGTGCTTTCTTCTAGGATTTATGGTTTCAGGTCTCACATTTAGGTCTTTAATCCATTTTTATTTATTTTTGTGCATGGTGAAAGAAAGCGGTCCAGTTTCATCCTTTTGCATGTGGCTGTCCAGTTTTCCCAACATCATTTCTTGAAGAGATTTTTTTTTCCCCATAGTATATTCATTCCTGCTTTGTCAAAGATTAATTGACCAGATAATTGTGGGTTTATTTATGAGTTTTCTGTTCTGTTTTATTGATCTATGTGTCTATTTTTGTGCCAGTACTATATTGTTTTGATTACTACAGTTTTGAAATATAATTTCAAGTCCAGAACTGTGATGCCTCCAGCTTTGCTTCTCTTTTTCAAGATGGCTTTAGCTGTTCAGGGTCTTTTGTGGTTTCATACAAATTTTAGGTCTGTTTGTTATAATTCTGTGTAAAATGCTGTTGGTATTTTGATAGGGATTGCATTAATTGTGTAAATTGCTTTGGGTAGTATAGATAGTTTAACAATATTTGTTCTTCCAATCCATGAACATAGCATGTCTTTCTATTTCTATGTGTCATCTTCAATTTCTTTCATCAATGTTTTATAGTTTTCAGAGAACAGATCTTTCACCTCTTTGGTTAGGTTTATTTCTAGATATTTTCTTATTTTGGGTACAATTATAAAAGGGATTGTTTCTTTAATTTCTCTTTTGGCTCCTTCATTATTCAACAGATTTCTGTACATTGATTTTGTATCCTGTGACTTTACTGAATCTTTATCAGCTTAGCAGTTTTCTTGGCAGAGTCTTTTGGGTTTTCTGTAAATAGTATCATGTCATCTGCAAATAATGAATGTTTTATGTCTTCCTTACCAATCTGGATGCCTTTTACTTATTTTTGTTGTCTGATATCCATGGCTAGAACTTCCAGTGCTATGTTGAATAAAAGAGGTGAGAGTGGATATCCTTGTCTTGTTCCTGACGTTAGGGCCAAGGCTCTCAGTTTTTCCCCATTGAGGATAATATTAGCTGTAGAGTTTTCATACATGGCCTTTATTATGTTGAGGTATGTTCCCTCTAAACCTACTTTGTTGAAGTTCCTATCATGAATGGATGCTGTACTTTGTTAAATTCTTTTTCTGCATCTATTAAAATGATCATATGGTTCTTATCCTTTCTCTTATTGATGTGATGTACCATATTGATTGATTTGTGAATATCAAAAACCCTTGCAACTCAGGAATAAATCCCACCCAATCATGGTGAGTGGTTTTTTTTTAATGTATTGTTGGATTAGGTTTGCTAGTATTTTTGCATCTGTGTTCATCAGGAATACTGTTGTTCTCTTTATCGGTGTCTTTATGTGGTTTTGGCATCAGGGTAATGCTGGCCTCATAGAATGAATTTGGAAGTTTTCCTTCCTCCTGTGTTTTTTGGAATAGTTTGAGAAGAATAGGTATTAACTCCTTTAAATGTCTGGTAGAATTCACCTGTGAAGTCATCTGGTCCTGGACTTTTGTTTGCTGTTTTTCAGCACTGATTCAGTTTCTTTGCTGGTTATCAGTATGTTCAAATTTTCTATTTCTTCCTGTTTCAGTTTTGGTAGTTTATGTTTCTAGGAAGTAACCCATTTTTTCTAGGTTGTCTATTTTGATGGAATATAGTTTTTCAATTCTTACAATTGTTTGTATTTCTGTGGTGTTGGTTGTTATTTCTCCTTTCTCATTTGTGATTTTACTTATTTGAGTCCTTTCTCCTTTTTTTTTTATAAGTTTGGCTAAAAGTTTGCAATTTTATTGACTTTTTTCAAAGAACCTGGTCCTGGTTTCCTTGATTTGTTCTATTGTTGAGTTTTAGTTTATATATCATTTACTTCCGTTCTAATCTTTATTATTTCCTACCTTTTGCTGGTTGTAGGTTAGGTCAGTCTTCTCATTTTGTCTAAGTCTCTGTGCCTGTGTATGTAAGGAATGTCAGGTACATCTCCTGTTCTTGAGAGTAATGGCTTTATGAATATGAGGTCCTGTATTGTCCTGACATGTAGTGTCCCCTGTTCCCCAGGGCCTGACACTTCCAGGAATACCTCAATGTGTGCTGTGTATGCTCTGCTCTTTTGTCCTGGCTGTTTTATCCTTCAGGCCAGTCATCTGAGCAGAGGCTCCCTTTGCCTATTACGGGCAGTGTTTTGATCCTGGCCTGAATGTGGTGTGTTTAAAGTAGTTGTGCTCTGATCTGCTTATTAAATGAGACTGTTGCCACCGCCACCAGAACCAAGTCTCCCCCAAACTCCCAAGTTGGGAGACAAGGTGTGAGAAGGGGTTTGGGCTGGTCTTCTGGGGAGGAGGCCCACCAAACTGGGACTGAGGCAAGTGAGACTGGGAAGGGCAGTTCCACAGGAGCATGGGGTGGCAGGGCTTGGTGTAAGAAAGTTAGGCAACGGAGCAAGATGGCGGAGGAGTAGGAGACCTTGATTCCGTCTCCTCTCAGGAATTCAGCTGGAGAGGGATCAAACCATTCTGAACACCTACAAACTCAACAGGAGATCGAAGAAAAGAGCAACAACTCTCTCATCAGAAAAGCGACCACTTTCTGGAAGGTAGGACGTGCGGAGAAGTGAATCCGAGGAGATATTTGGGAGGATAGACGGCGGGGGAGGGGCCTCCGTCGGCCGCTTCTGGCAAGTGATAGAACCACGGAGCACAAAATCGGAACTTTTAAAAGTCTGCTCCGCTGAGGGACGTCACTCTGGTGGCTAAGCGGGGGGTGGAACCCTCCGGGACAGCGTGGTCTCAGGACCCTCGGGGTCGCAGAAAGACCGGGGGTGCCTGAGTGCGGCCGAGCTCCCAGGTATCGGAGCAGGGAAGCCGGCTGCAGAGGCGGAGCCCAGGCGCGGGCTCTCAGCTCGGAGTTGCCATAAACCGTGATCCGCCGCACAGTCGGGCCCCTGCTCCTCAAGCAGGGACCCAACAAGCGGCAGATCCGGGGAGACTCACCTTCCTCACCCGGGAGGAGCCGCACGGGAGTGCACCGCAGGGATCTGCTGGGTTTGGAGACTCCACCCAGGGTTGGGTGCCAGAGATAGAGGCGCGCGGTCGCAGGCCGGATGAGCATGGAGTGCAGCTGGAGAGCGGGGAGACAGGAGTGACTGACGGCTTTTCTCTGGGGGCTCACTGAGGAGTGGGACCCCGAGTTCCCGGCTCCTCCGGAGCAGAGATTGGGAGGCTGACATTTTCACTCTCCGCCTCCAAAGCTGTACGGAAAGCTCGCAGGGAACAAAAGCCCCGGAGAGCAAACCCGAGCAGATTACGTAGCCGGGAGGGGGCAAGGGCGGGGCAATTCCGCCTCCGGCAGAGACATTTGGAAACCATGGCAACAGGCCCCTCCCCAGAAGATCAGCGAGAACAGCCAGCCAAGACCAAGTTTACCGATCAATGAGAACGGCAGAACTCCAGCGCTAGGGGACTACTGCACATAGAATTCACGGCTTTTTTACCATGATTCTTTAGTCTTTTAAAGTTAATTTTTTTTAACTGTCTTTTTGTCTTTTTATTTCTTCTTGAATTTTTCTTTTTCCCTTTTTCAACCAACATCTTATCAATCCCTTTTTTTAAAAAACATTTTTATTTTTCATTTTTAGAGTCATATTCTATCCCTTCATAGTAGTTACCCATATTTTTGGCTTATATATATAAGTTGTTCTCTCTTTAAAATTTTGAGATAGTTTCTTCTAACACATTAAAATATGCCCTAAATCTCTAGTATACGGTGCTTTCTATTCCCCTGCCTGATAACATTCTCTCCCTTTTTTTTTCTCTTTTTCTTTTTTCTTTTTTTAAATCCTCTTCTTTCTTTTTTCAAACAACTTCTTATAAATTCCTTTTATAACATTTTTTATAATATCCATTTTTACAGTCATATTCCATCCCTTCATCATATCAACCCTTATTTTTGTACATATATAAGTTTTTCTTTCTTTAAAATTTTGGGAGGCACTTTCTTCTAAAAGACCAAAATACACCCCAAATCTAGTGTAGGGCACTGACCTATATACCATATAGATCATATTTGATCACATTCTGGTTTTCCTTTTGTTGTTGTTGTTTTGTTTTGTTTGTTTTTGTTTTTATCTTTCTTTTTTTTTTTTCTTTTTCTTTTTTCTCTCTTTCCCTTTCTTATCCCACTGCTTCAGGTCTTTTCTGATTTGTTTAGAGTATATTTTCTGGGGACGTGGTTACTCTGCTAGCATTTTGTTCTCTCATTAATCTATTCTCCTCTGCACAAAATGACAAGACGGAAAAAATCACCTCAACAAAAAGAACGAGAGGTAGTACCGACTGCCAGGGACCTACTCAATACGGACATTAGTACGATGTCAGATCTAGAGTTCAGAATCATCACTTTAAGATACTAGCTGGGCTTGAAAAAAATATGGAAGTTATTAGAGAAACCCTTTCTGGAGAAGTAAAAGA
>NW_023270845.1:0-9523 GCF_011800145.1 Mirounga leonina | reverse complement strand
CAGAAGGTATAATGGAGCAAATTATAGCAGAGAACTTCCCTAATTTGGGGAAGGAAACAGGCATCAAAATCCAGGAAGCACAGAGAACTCCTCTCAAAATCAATAAAAATAGGTCAACTCCCCGACATCTAATAGTAAAACTTACGAGTCTCATAGACAAAGAGAAAATCCTGAAAGCAGCTCGGGAGAAGAGATATGTAACCTACAAGGATAGAAACATTAGATTGGCAACAGACCTATCCACAGAGACCTGGCAGGCCAGAAAGGACTGGCAGGATATATTCAGAGCACTAAATGAGAAAAATATGCAGCCAAGAATACTCTATCCAGCTAGGCTGTCATTGAAAATTGAAGGAGAGATAAAAAGCTTCCAGGACAAACAAAAACTAAAGGAATTTGCAAACACAAAACCAGCCCTACAGGAAATCTTGAAAGGGGTCCTCTAAGCAAAGAGAGACCCTAAAAGCAACATAGACCAGAAAGGAACACAGACAATATATGGTAACAGTCACCTTACAGGCAATACAATGGCACTAAATTCCTATCTTTCAATAGTTACCCTGAATGTAAATGGGCTAAATGCCCCAATCAAAAGACACAGGCTATCAGACTGGATTAAAAAACAAGACCCATCGATATGCTGTCTGCAAGAGACTCATTTTAGACCCAAAGACACCCCCAGATTGAAAGTGAGGGGGTGGAAAACCATTTACCATGCTAATGGACACCAAAAGAAAGCTGGGGTGGCAATCCTTATATCAGACAAATTAGATTTTAAACCAAAGACTGTAATAAGAGATGAGGAAGGACATTATATCCTACTTAAAGGGTCTATCCAACAAGAAGATCTAACAATTGTAAATATCTATGCCCCTAACATGGGAGCAGCCAATTATATAAGGCAATTAATAACAAAAGCAAAGAAACACATTGACAACAATACAATAATAGTGGGGGACTTTAACACCCCACTCACTGAAATGGACAGATCGTCTAAGCAAAAGATCAACAAGGATATAAAGACTTTAAATGACACACTGGACCAAATGGACTTCACAGACCTATTCAGAACATTCCATCCCAAAGCAACGGAATACACATTCTTCTCTAGTCCCCATGAAACATTCTCCAGAATAGATCACATCCTAGGTCATAAATCAGGTCTCAACCGGTACCAAAAGTTTGGGATCATTCCCTGCCTATTTTCAGACCACAATGCTTTGAACCTAGAACTCAATCACAAGAGGAAAGTCGGAAAGAACTCAAATACATGGAGGCTAAGGAGCATCCTACTGAAAAATGAATGGGTCAACCAGGAAATTAAAGAAGAATTAAAAAAATACATGGAAACCAATGAAAATGAAAACACAACTGTGCAAAATCTTTGGGATGCAGCAAAGGCAGTCCTAAGAGGAAAGTATATAGCAATACAAGCCTTTCTCAAGAAACAAGAAAGGTCTCAAGTACACAACCTAACCCTACACCTAAAGGAGCTGGAGAAAGAACAGCAAATAAAGCCTAAACCCAGCAGGAGAAGAGAAATCATAAAGATCAGAGCAGAAATCATGAAATAGAAACTTAAAGGACAGTAGAACAGATCAACGAAACTAGGAGCTGGTTCTTTGAAAGAATTAACAAGATGGATAAACCCCTGTCCAGATTTATCAAAAAGAGAAGAGAAATGACCCAAATCAACAAAATCATGAATGAAAGAGGAGAGATCACAACCAACACCAAAGAAATACAAACAATTATAAGAACATATTATGAGCAACTCTATGCCAGCAAATTAGATAACCTGGAAGAGATGGATGCATTCCTAGAGATGTATCAACTACCAAAACTGAACCAGGAGGAAATAGAAAACCTGAACAGACCTATAACCACGAAGGAAATTGAAGCAGTCATCAAAAATCTCCCAACAAACAAAAGCCCAGGGCCAGATGGCTTCCCAGGGGAATTCTACCAAACATTTAAAGAAGAATTAATACCTATTCTTCTGAAACTGTTCCAAAAAATAGAAATGGAAGGATAACTTCCAAACTCATTTTATGAGGCCAGCATTACCTTGATCCCAAAACCAGACAAAGAACCCATCAAAAAGGAGAATTACAGACCAATATCCCTGATGAACATGGATGCAAAAATTCTCACCAAAATACTAGCCAATAGGATCCAACAGTACATTAAAAGGATTATTCACCACGACCAAGTGGGATTTATCCCTGGGCTGCAAGGTTGGTTCAACATCCGCAAATCAATCAATGTGATACAATACATTAACAAAGAAAGAACAAGAATCATATGATCCTCTCAATAGATGCAGAAAAAGCTTTTGACCAAGTACAACATCCTTTCTTGATCAAAACTCTTCAGAGTATAGGCATAGAAGGTACATACCTCAATATCATAAAAGCCATCTATGAAAAACCTACAGCAAATGTTATTCTCAATGGGGAAAAACTGAGAGCTTTCCCCCTAAGGTCAGGAACGTGGCAGGGATGTCCACTATTACCACTGCTATTCAACATAGTATTGGAAGTCCTAGCCACAGCAATCAGACAACAAAAAGAAATCAAAGGCATCCAAATTGGCAAAGAAGAAGTCAAACTCTCACTCTTTGCAGATGATATGATACTTTTTTTTTTATAAGATTTTATTTATTTATTTGACAGAGAGAGACACAGCGAGAGAGGGAACGCAAGCAGGGGAAGTGGGAGAGGGAGAAGCAGGCTTCCCGCTGAGCAGGGAGCCCGATGCGGGGCTCGATCCCAGGACCCTGGGATCATGACCTGAGCCGAAGGCAGACGCTTAACAACTGAGCCACCCAGGCGCCCCTGATATGATACTTTATGTGGAAAACCCCAAACACTCCATCCCAAAACTGCTAGAACTCATACAGGAATTCAGTAAAGTGGCAGGATATAAAATCAATGCACAGAAGTCAGTGGCTTTCCTATACACCAACAACAAGACAGAAGAAAGAGAAATTAAGGAGTCGATCCCATTTACAATTGCACCCAAAACCATAAGATACCTAGAAATAAATCTAACCAAAGAGACAAAGGATCTGTACTCAGAAAACTATAAAATACTCATGAAAGAAATTGAGGACGACACAAAGAAATGGAAAAACGTTCCATGTTCATGGATCAGAAGAACAAATATTGTGAAGATGTCAATGCTACCTAGAGCAATCTACACATTCAATGCAATCCCCATCAAAATACCATCCACTTTTTTCAAAGAAATGGAACAAATAATCCTAAAATTTGTATGGAACCAGAAAAGACCCCGCATAGCCAGAGGAATGTTGAAAAAGAAAAGCAAAGCCGGCGGCATCACAATTCCGGACTTCCAGCTCTATTACAAAGCTGTCATCATCAAGACGGCATGGTACTGGCACAAAAACAGACACATAGATCAATGGAACAGAATAGAGAGCCCAGAAATGGACCCTCCACTCTATGGTCAACTCATCTTTGACAAAGCAAGAAAGAATGTCCAATGGAACAAAGACAGTCTCTTCAACAAATGGTGTTGGGAAAATTGGATAGCCACATGCAGAAGAATGAAACTGGACCATTTCCTTACACCACACACAAAAATAGACTCCAAATGGTTGAAAGACCTCAATGTGAGACAGGAGTCCATCCAAATCGTAAAGGAGAACACAGGCAGCAACCTCTTTGACCTCAGCCGAAGCAACTTCTTCCTAGAAACATCACCAAAGGCAAGGGAAGCAAGGGCAAAAATGAACTATTGGGACTTCATCAAGATAAAAAGCTTTTGCAAAGCAAAGGAAACAGTCAACAAAACCAAAAGACAACCGACAGGATGGGAGAAGATATTTGCAAATGACATATCAGATAAAGGGCTAGTATCCAAAATCTATAAAGAACTCATCAAAATCAACACCCAAAGAACAAAGAATCCAATCAAGAAATGGGCAGAAGACATGAACAGACATTTTTCCAAAGAAGGCATCCAAAGGGCCAACAGACACATGAAAAAGTGCTCAATATCACTCGGCATCAGGGAAATCCAAATCAAAACCTCAATGAGATACCACCTCACACCAGTCAGAATGGCTAAAATTAACAAGTCAGGAAACGACAGATGTTGGCGGGGATGCGGAGAAAGGGGAACCCTCCTCCACTGTTGGTGGGAATGCAAGCTGGTGCAGCCACTCTGGAAAACTGTATGGAGGTTCCTCAAAAAGTTGAAAATAGAGCTACCCTATGATCCAGCAATTGCACTACTGGGTATTTACCCCAAAGATACAAAAGTAGGGATCCGAAAGGGTACGTACACCCGATGTTTATAGCAGCAATGTCCACAATAGCCAAACTGTGGAAAGAGCCAAGATGTCCATCGACAGACGAATGGATAAAGAAGAAGTGGTATATATATACAATGGAATATTATGCAGCCATCAAAAGGAATGAGATCTTGCCATTTGCAACGACGTGGATGGAACTGGAGAGTATTATGTTGAGCGAAATAAGTCAAACAGAGAAAGACATGTATCATATGATCTCACTGAATGAGGAATTCTTAATTGCAGGAAACAAACTGAGGGTTGCTGGAGTGGGGGTGGGGTGGGAGGGATGGGGTGACTGGGTGATAGACACTGGGGAGGGTATGTGCTCTGGTAAGCGCTGTGAATTGTGCAAGACTGTTGAATCTCAGATCTGTACCTCTGAAACAAATAATGCAATATATGTTAAGAAAAAAAAAAGAAGAAGAAGAAGGTTGCAGGAGGGGAAGAATGAAGCGGGGGAAATCGGAGGGGTAGACAAACCATGAGAGACGATGGACTCTGAAAAACAAACTGAGGGTTCTAGAGGGGAGGGGGGTGGGAGGATGGGTTAGCCTGGTGGTGGGTATTGAGGAGGGCACATTCTGCATGGAGCACTGGGTGTTATGCACAAACAATGAATCATGGAACACTACATCTAAAACTAATGATGTAATGTATGGGGATTAACATAAGAATCAATCAATCAATCAATCAATTTTAGTAAATTAAAAGAAAACAGTTGCGATGGCCAATGTCAAAGAAGTTACTGCCTGTGCTTTCTTCTAGGATTTATGGTTTCAGGTCTCACATTTAGGTCTTTAATCCATTTTTATTTATTTTTGTGCATGGTGAAAGAAAGCGGTCCAGTTTCATCCTTTTGCATGTGGCTGTCCAGTTTTCCCAACATCATTTCTTGAAGAGATTTTTTTTTCCCCATAGTATATTCATTCCTGCTTTGTCAAAGATTAATTGACCAGATAATTGTGGGTTTATTTATGAGTTTTCTGTTCTGTTTTATTGATCTATGTGTCTATTTTTGTGCCAGTACTATATTGTTTTGATTACTACAGTTTTGAAATATAATTTCAAGTCCAGAACTGTGATGCCTCCAGCTTTGCTTCTCTTTTTCAAGATGGCTTTAGCTGTTCAGGGTCTTTTGTGGTTTCATACAAATTTTAGGTCTGTTTGTTATAATTCTGTGTAAAATGCTGTTGGTATTTTGATAGGGATTGCATTAATTGTGTAAATTGCTTTGGGTAGTATAGATAGTTTAACAATATTTGTTCTTCCAATCCATGAACATAGCATGTCTTTCTATTTCTATGTGTCATCTTCAATTTCTTTCATCAATGTTTTATAGTTTTCAGAGAACAGATCTTTCACCTCTTTGGTTAGGTTTATTTCTAGATATTTTCTTATTTTGGGTACAATTATAAAAGGGATTGTTTCTTTAATTTCTCTTTTGGCTCCTTCATTATTCAACAGATTTCTGTACATTGATTTTGTATCCTGTGACTTTACTGAATCTTTATCAGCTTAGCAGTTTTCTTGGCAGAGTCTTTTGGGTTTTCTGTAAATAGTATCATGTCATCTGCAAATAATGAATGTTTTATGTCTTCCTTACCAATCTGGATGCCTTTTACTTATTTTTGTTGTCTGATATCCATGGCTAGAACTTCCAGTGCTATGTTGAATAAAAGAGGTGAGAGTGGATATCCTTGTCTTGTTCCTGACGTTAGGGCCAAGGCTCTCAGTTTTTCCCCATTGAGGATAATATTAGCTGTAGAGTTTTCATACATGGCCTTTATTATGTTGAGGTATGTTCCCTCTAAACCTACTTTGTTGAAGTTCCTATCATGAATGGATGCTGTACTTTGTTAAATTCTTTTTCTGCATCTATTAAAATGATCATATGGTTCTTATCCTTTCTCTTATTGATGTGATGTACCATATTGATTGATTTGTGAATATCAAAAACCCTTGCAACTCAGGAATAAATCCCACCCAATCATGGTGAGTGGTTTTTTTTTAATGTATTGTTGGATTAGGTTTGCTAGTATTTTTGCATCTGTGTTCATCAGGAATACTGTTGTTCTCTTTATCGGTGTCTTTATGTGGTTTTGGCATCAGGGTAATGCTGGCCTCATAGAATGAATTTGGAAGTTTTCCTTCCTCCTGTGTTTTTTGGAATAGTTTGAGAAGAATAGGTATTAACTCCTTTAAATGTCTGGTAGAATTCACCTGTGAAGTCATCTGGTCCTGGACTTTTGTTTGCTGTTTTTCAGCACTGATTCAGTTTCTTTGCTGGTTATCAGTATGTTCAAATTTTCTATTTCTTCCTGTTTCAGTTTTGGTAGTTTATGTTTCTAGGAAGTAACCCATTTTTTCTAGGTTGTCTATTTTGATGGAATATAGTTTTTCAATTCTTACAATTGTTTGTATTTCTGTGGTGTTGGTTGTTATTTCTCCTTTCTCATTTGTGATTTTACTTATTTGAGTCCTTTCTCCTTTTTTTTTTATAAGTTTGGCTAAAAGTTTGCAATTTTATTGACTTTTTTCAAAGAACCTGGTCCTGGTTTCCTTGATTTGTTCTATTGTTGAGTTTTAGTTTATATATCATTTACTTCCGTTCTAATCTTTATTATTTCCTACCTTTTGCTGGTTGTAGGTTAGGTCAGTCTTCTCATTTTGTCTAAGTCTCTGTGCCTGTGTATGTAAGGAATGTCAGGTACATCTCCTGTTCTTGAGAGTAATGGCTTTATGAATATGAGGTCCTGTATTGTCCTGACATGTAGTGTCCCCTGTTCCCCAGGGCCTGACACTTCCAGGAATACCTCAATGTGTGCTGTGTATGCTCTGCTCTTTTGTCCTGGCTGTTTTATCCTTCAGGCCAGTCATCTGAGCAGAGGCTCCCTTTGCCTATTACGGGCAGTGTTTTGATCCTGGCCTGAATGTGGTGTGTTTAAAGTAGTTGTGCTCTGATCTGCTTATTAAATGAGACTGTTGCCACCGCCACCAGAACCAAGTCTCCCCCAAACTCCCAAGTTGGGAGACAAGGTGTGAGAAGGGGTTTGGGCTGGTCTTCTGGGGAGGAGGCCCACCAAACTGGGACTGAGGCAAGTGAGACTGGGAAGGGCAGTTCCACAGGAGCATGGGGTGGCAGGGCTTGGTGTAAGAAAGTTAGGCAACGGAGCAAGATGGCGGAGGAGTAGGAGACCTTGATTCCGTCTCCTCTCAGGAATTCAGCTGGAGAGGGATCAAACCATTCTGAACACCTACAAACTCAACAGGAGATCGAAGAAAAGAGCAACAACTCTCTCATCAGAAAAGCGACCACTTTCTGGAAGGTAGGACGTGCGGAGAAGTGAATCCGAGGAGATATTTGGGAGGATAGACGGCGGGGGAGGGGCCTCCGTCGGCCGCTTCTGGCAAGTGATAGAACCACGGAGCACAAAATCGGAACTTTTAAAAGTCTGCTCCGCTGAGGGACGTCACTCTGGTGGCTAAGCGGGGGGTGGAACCCTCCGGGACAGCGTGGTCTCAGGACCCTCGGGGTCGCAGAAAGACCGGGGGTGCCTGAGTGCGGCCGAGCTCCCAGGTATCGGAGCAGGGAAGCCGGCTGCAGAGGCGGAGCCCAGGCGCGGGCTCTCAGCTCGGAGTTGCCATAAACCGTGATCCGCCGCACAGTCGGGCCCCTGCTCCTCAAGCAGGGACCCAACAAGCGGCAGATCCGGGGAGACTCACCTTCCTCACCCGGGAGGAGCCGCACGGGAGTGCACCGCAGGGATCTGCTGGGTTTGGAGACTCCACCCAGGGTTGGGTGCCAGAGATAGAGGCGCGCGGTCGCAGGCCGGATGAGCATGGAGTGCAGCTGGAGAGCGGGGAGACAGGAGTGACTGACGGCTTTTCTCTGGGGGCTCACTGAGGAGTGGGACCCCGAGTTCCCGGCTCCTCCGGAGCAGAGATTGGGAGGCTGACATTTTCACTCTCCGCCTCCAAAGCTGTACGGAAAGCTCGCAGGGAACAAAAGCCCCGGAGAGCAAACCCGAGCAGATTACGTAGCCGGGAGGGGGCAAGGGCGGGGCAATTCCGCCTCCGGCAGAGACATTTGGAAACCATGGCAACAGGCCCCTCCCCAGAAGATCAGCGAGAACAGCCAGCCAAGACCAAGTTTACCGATCAATGAGAACGGCAGAACTCCAGCGCTAGGGGACTACTGCACATAGAATTCACGGCTTTTTTACCATGATTCTTTAGTCTTTTAAAGTTAATTTTTTTTAACTGTCTTTTTGTCTTTTTATTTCTTCTTGAATTTTTCTTTTTCCCTTTTTCAACCAACATCTTATCAATCCCTTTTTTTAAAAAACATTTTTATTTTTCATTTTTAGAGTCATATTCTATCCCTTCATAGTAGTTACCCATATTTTTGGCTTATATATATAAGTTGTTCTCTCTTTAAAATTTTGAGATAGTTTCTTCTAACACATTAAAATATGCCCTAAATCTCTAGTATACGGTGCTTTCTATTCCCCTGCCTGATAACATTCTCTCCCTTTTTTTTTCTCTTTTTCTTTTTTCTTTTTTTAAATCCTCTTCTTTCTTTTTTCAAACAACTTCTTATAAATTCCTTTTATAACATTTTTTATAATATCCATTTTTACAGTCATATTCCATCCCTTCATCATATCAACCCTTATTTTTGTACATATATAAGTTTTTCTTTCTTTAAAATTTTGGGAGGCACTTTCTTCTAAAAGACCAAAATACACCCCAAATCTAGTGTAGGGCACTGACCTATATACCATATAGATCATATTTGATCACATTCTGGTTTTCCTTTTGTTGTTGTTGTTTTGTTTTGTTTGTTTTTGTTTTTATCTTTCTTTTTTTTTTTTCTTTTTCTTTTTTCTCTCTTTCCCTTTCTTATCCCACTGCTTCAGGTCTTTTCTGATTTGTTTAGAGTATATTTTCTGGGGACGTGGTTACTCTGCTAGCATTTTGTTCTCTCATTAATCTATTCTCCTCTGCACAAAATGACAAGACGGAAAAAATCACCTCAACAAAAAGAACGAGAGGTAGTACCGACTGCCAGGGACCTACTCAATACGGACATTAGTACGATGTCAGATCTAGAGTTCAGAATCATCACTTTAAGATACTAGCTGGGCTTGAAAAAAATATGGAAGTTATTAGAGAAACCCTTTCTGGAGAAGTAAAAGA
>NW_023270844.1:13840-27670 GCF_011800145.1 Mirounga leonina | reverse complement strand
TTCTATTACCCATCAGGGGCTGTAAGTCAGCCAGTAAGGGGGCTGTTAACTTGAACAAGTTAACCCTTAAGACCAGCTAGAGTGCTGTTACAAATCCCCACTGTCAATTTCATCATTCTATTATCTATGGGATTAGGGATGAAGGTCCATCTTCTGTAGCTACTTCCTGCTGATCAAGGCCAATGTAGGGATTTTGGAGTAGAGTACTTTTACAGAATGGGAGAATCTTATTTCCAGCATTTGCACTGAGGGGGACAGTGAGGTCATCTCCAAGCCAGTATGAATAGCATGCGCTACCGCTTGACAGATGCAAAGTCACACAACAACCAAAGAGAAGGAAAACAAGAAACATAGCAATGCTTAAAAGGGTATATTTCCATTTGGAAGGTACTGAATTTAACCAACTTCTAAAAAAATCTATGGTTAGGGCATCTAGAGCTGTGGTGTGTTTGCCTAAATTTTTTATGACTTCAGTTACATTTTTCAGGTAATATGGAACATATACTGCACTCTGTTTTAATGAGAGCACAGGTTCCTCCTTAGCTGCAGTCAGGATATCAAGGGCCATTCAGTTTTGGAGGGCCACCCTTCAAATTTGTGGGTGACTGAGTGTTAAGTTTGGTTAAAGGTAGCTTCTGTATGCTTGGCTAAAGCCTCTACTTGCAATTTTACATCAATAAAGGTGGCTCCTAGGACAAATACGGCTAAGGAATAAAAATACCAAGGAGCCGTTTTTGTTTGATGTCTACCCTTAACAAAATCCTAATTACAAGGAATCTCTGGAAAGTGGAAGAAGACTTATCTGGGCATATGGGTGTCCCCAAGTGCATCATCTAATCCAGTCATAAGGAAAGTGGGACCATCTACTATTTCCACAAGTCCATAGCTAGCCCCATGGAGTGAGGTATACTCCAGCTTTGAAGGGGTGATTTTGTTATCCTAGCCACATAGAATTGGTGAAGGTGATAGTTGAGTTATACAATTGTCAGAGAGTCCATCTTGCTGTTCAGATCATTCGAATAATCATATGCCCATGGGGTCCTATTATTATCCCGACAGAGTAGCAAGCATAAAGATGATCTATAAATGAGTTATTGGCCTCAATTTCTCTGAAGTTTACCTCAAGTTGTCTAGTTTAGGACAACAACAAACATTCAAAGATAACCAATCAAACTAGAATGTAACATCCACAAAGGTGCATTATTGAAACAATTTTCCTCTCTAAAATCACCCTCATTCCCAAAGATGGCCAAACTGAGACTAATTCATTTGAAAAACAAGTCCAATTTTAACAAACCTGGCCTAATTATTTACATAAGCTCAGCAAGAATAGTAATTGACTATATAGATTCTTTAAACCTTGCTTCTCTGGAACTGTTCATAAGGAATCTCTAGACTGAACTTTTAATAGACTTTCAAGGCCAGAAGCCAAGCCAAATATTTGCCATCAGAGATGCCTCTTCTTGAGGTCCACAAAATATTTTGAGGTTTCCTGCACCTGCCAGGAAGTGGCATTCTTTACTCACCTGGTAACTGCTGGGAACTCTGTCAGCAAGGTATCAGACCAACATTTCCAAGGGGCTTTATTGGCTCCATAAAGTCAATCTTAGTACGTTAAAGCTATCTTGTCATATCTGAGTCTATGGATGTCCCTCTCAAATATGACATTCTAGTCAAAGCCTTGGTAATATAAAAAATGTTTCCAATGGTGTCCAGTTACAAGAAGATCAGATTCTTACTGAACTTAGGCAAACAATCATAACTGCCATGAAAGAAAGAATATTCACTGAGGGCTTCTGACTTTTGGAGGGTTCAGGTAGGGAGAAAAGTTAAATGCTTCAATTTCTTCACAAAAGAATACTTTATCATATTTCTGTAAGTCATAGATATCTTAAGAGAGTTTTCTTAAATCTGGAAGAGCAAACAGAGAACCAGCAATGTTTCAAAAAGAGCCACAAAATCTATCATCATCTTTCTTAATATATTCAGTGTTACTAATTTGTGTTCTGTTTGAATGAAGTTTTTCATTATTTCTGGAAATTTTTACTCAGCTTAGTTTTATGATCTTAAAGGTATCAGAAAGCTGTATTTGTCAGAAGTCTTTTCATGAATCTCCTTGAAGACAAAACACATTTTGCAAGGGCATTGGAACAATAACTATAAATGACAAAAGATTCAAAAATGGATATGGTTAAAGATCTGATGAGAGCTCATTATTATGCAGTTGACAAGAAAATCTGGTATTTCTGTGACACATAACATTTCAATAATTCAGGTGACTACCTTATACCAGGACATATTAAAATATTAGAAATTTCATATAATTTCTAAAACAGTTATAGCATTTACTCATACAATGTAACCCAAGATTTATCATCATTTGTTTGGCAATGCTTCCTATGTAATGTAACATACCAAATGAACAAGTTCATTTAGAATTTGAATCTTGGGAATTGTGTTTTAAAAACTTCAGAAAGTTATAAAGCACATGCCTAAATAGGATTACAGATCATTACAAAACTTAAACTTAATTATATATTTAACCAAGGTGGCAATAAGAGATTGCAAAGGTAAATACATAGGGTTTTATAGTTGTTAGCAAAACTTAGCTCTTTTAATATTGAGAAGTTTTTGTTTTCTTAACCAAAGACCCAATAAAGACAAAACATAGAGACTTTGCTTTTCGAGGCAAAGAAAAGAATTAACTTTGTTTACAATTTCTTGTCAAGTACAAACCAACAATCCAAGAAAACTTTATCTTTTTAATGGAGAGTAAAGTAGAATTTCAATCTTATACCAGTGTACTTTTTTTTTTTTTTAGGAGAATAGAACATATTTTATTTAACAGTTTTTTAACTTGATTTATAACTTTTAAATATTTGGACATATGGAATGTGGGCTCCATTTGTACTTTTTTTTTTATTCTTATGTTAATCCCCATACATTACATCATTAGTTTTAGATGTAGTGTTCCATGATTCATTGTTTGTGCATAACACCCAGTGCTCCATGTAGAATGTACCCTCCTCAATACCCACCACCAGGCTAACCCATCCTCCCACCACACTCCCTTCTAGAACCCTCAGTTTGTTTTTCAGAGTCCATTGTCTCTCATGGTTCCTCTGCCCCTCCAATTTCCCCCGCTTCATTCTTCCCCTCCTGCTACCTTCTTCTTCTTTTTTTTTTTCTTAACATATATTGCATTATTTGTTTCAGAGGTACAGATCTGAGATTCAACAGTCTTGCACAATTCACAGCGCTTACCAGAGCACATACCCTCCCCAGTGTCTATGACCCAGTCACCCCATCCCTCCCACCCCACTGCACACTCCAGCAACCCTCAGTTTGTTTCCTGAGATTAAGAATTCCTCATATCAGTGAGATCATATGATACATGTCTTTCTCTGTTTGACTTATTTCGCTCAACATAATACCCTCCAGTTCTATCCACGTGGTTGCAAATGGCAAGATCTCATTCCTTTTGATGGCTGCATAATATTCCATTGTGTATATATACCACTTCTTCTTTATCCATTTATCTGTCGATGGACATCTTGGCTCTTTCCACAGTTTGGCTATTGTGGACATTGCTGCTATAAACATCGGGGTGCAAGTACCCTTTCGGATCCCTACTTTTGTATCTTTGGGGTAAATACCCAGTAGTGCAATTGCTAGATCATATGGTAGCTCTATTTTCAACTTTTTGAGGAACCTCCATACTGTTTTCCAGAGTGGCTGCACCAGCTTGCATTCCCACCAACAGTGTAGGAGGGTTCCCCTTTCTCCGCATCCCCACCAACATCTGTCATTTCCTGACTTGTTAATTTTAGCCATTCTGACTGGTGTGAGGTGGTATCTCATTGAGGTTTTGATTTGGATTTCCCTGATGCCGAGCGATATTGAGCACTTTTTCATGTGTCTGTTGGCCATTTGGATGTCTTCTTTGGGAAAATGTCTGTTCATGTCTTCTGCCCATTTCTTGATTGGATTCTTTGTTCTTTGGGTGCTGAGTTTGATGAGTTCTTTATAGATTTTGGATACTAGCCCTTTATCTGATACGTCATTTGCAAATATCTTCTCCCATTCTGTCAGTTGTCTTTTGGTTTTGTTGGCTATTTCTTTTGCTGTGCAAAAGCTTTTTATCTTGATGAAATCCCAATAGTTCATTTTTGCCCTTGCTTCCCTTGACTTTGGCAATGTTTCTAGGAAGAAGTTGCTTTGGCTGAGGTCAAAGAGGTTGCTGGCTGTGTTCTCCTTTAGGATTTAGATGGACTCCTGTCTCACATTGAGGTCTTTCAACCATTTTGAATCTATTTTTGTGTGTGGTGTAAGGAAATGGTCCAGTTTCATTCTTCTGCATGTGGCTATCCAATTTTCCCAACACCATTTGTTGAAGAGACTGTCTTTGTTCCACTGGACATTCTTTCCTGCTTTGTCAAAGATGAGTTGACCATAGAGTTGAGGGTCCATTTCTGGGCTCTCTATTCTGTTCCATTGATCTATGTGTCTGTTTTTGTGCCAGTACCATGCTGTCTTGATGATGACAGCTTTGTAATAGAGCTGGAAGTCTGGAATTGTGATGCTGCCAGCTTTGCTTTTCTTTTTCAACATTCCTTGGGCTATGTGGGGTCTTTTCTGGTTCCATACAAATTTTAGGATTATTTGTTCCATTTCTTTGAAAAAAGTGGATGGTATTTTGATGGGGATTGCATTGAATGTGTAGATTGCTCTAGGTAGCATTGACATCTTCACAATATCTGTTCTTCCAATCCATGAGCATGGAACGTTTTTCCATTTCTTTGTGTCTTCCTCAATTTCTTTCATGAGCATTTTATACTTTTCTGAGTACAGATCCTTTGTCTCTTTGGTTAGATTTATCCCTAGGTATCTTATGGTTTTGGGTGCAATTGTAAATGGGATCGACTCCTTAATTTCTCTTTCTTCTGTCTTGTTGTTGGTGTATAGGAATGCCATTGATTTCTGTGCATTGATTTTATATCGTGCCACTTGACTGAATTCCTGTATGAGTTCTAGCAGTTTTGGGGTGGAGTCTTTGGGGTTTTCCACATGAAGTATCATATCATCTGCAAAGAGTGAGAGTTTGACTTCTTCTTTGCCGATTTGGATGCCTTTGATTTCTTTTTGTTGTCTGATTGCTGTGGCTAGGACTTCCAATACTATGTTGAATAGCAGTGGTGATACTGCACATCCCTGCTGCATTCCTGACCTTAGGGGGAAAGCTCTCAGTTTTTCACCATTGAGGATGATATTCGCTGTAGGTTTTTCGTAGATGGCTTTTATGATATTGAGGTATGTACCCTCTATGCCTATACTCTGAAGAGTTTTGATCAAGAAAGGATGCTGTACTTTGTCAAATGTTTTTTCTGCATCTATTGAGAGGATCATATGATTCTTGTTCTTTCTTTTGTTAATGTATTGTATCACATTGATTGATTTGCGGATGTTGAACCAACCTTGCAGCCCAGGGATAAATCCCACTTGGTCATGGTGAATAATCCTTTTAAGGTACTGTTGGATCCTATTGGCTAGTATTTTGGAGAGAATTTTTGCATCCATGTTCATCAGGGATATTGGTCTGTAATTCTCCTTTTTGATGGGGTCTTTGTCTGGTTTTGGGATCAAGGTAATGCTGGCCTCATAAAACGAGTTTGGAAGTTTTCCTTCCATTTCTATTTTTTGGAACAGTTTCAGAAGAATAGGTAGTAATTCTTCTTGAAATGTTTGGTAGAATTCCCCTGGGAAGCTATCTGGCCCTGGGCTTTTGTTTGTTGGGAGATTTTTGATGACTGCTTCAATTTCCTTAGTGGTTATAGGTCTGTTCAGATTTTCTATTTCTTCCTGGTTCAGTTTTGGTAGTTGATACAACTCTAGGAATGCAACCATTTCTTCCAGGTTATCTAATTTGCTGGCATAGAGTTGCTCATAATATGTTCTTATAATTGTTTGTATTTCTTTGGTGTTGGTTGTGATCTCTCCTCTTTCATTCATGCTTTTGTTGATTTGGGTCATTTCTCTTCTCTTTTTGATAAGTCTGGCCAGGGGGTTATCAGTCTTGTTAATTCTTTCAAAGAACCAGCTCCTAGTTTTGTTGATCTGTTCTACTGTTCTTTTAGTTTCTATTTCATTGATTTCTGTTCTGATCTTTATGATTTCTCTTCTCCTGCTGGGTTTAGGCTCCAGTTACTGTTATTTCTCCAGCTCCTTTAGGTGTAGGGTTAGGTTGTGTACTTGAGACCTTTCTTGTTTCTTGAGAAAGGCTTGTATTGCTATATACTTTCCTCTTAGGACTGCTTTTGCTGCATCCCAAAGATTTTGAATAGTTGTGTTTTCATTTTCATTGGTTTCCATGTATTTTTTTAATTCCTCTTTAATTTCCTGGTTGACCCATTCATTCTTCAGTAGGATACTCTTTTGCCTCCATGTATTTGAGTTCTTTCCGACTTTCCTCTTGTGATTGAGTTCTAGTTTCAAAGCACTGTGGTCCAAAAATATGCAGGGAATGATCCCAATCTTTTGGTACCGGTTGAGACCTGATTTATGACCTAGGATGTGATCTATTCTGGAGAATGTTAAATGGGCATTAGAGAAGAATGTGTATTCCATTGCTTTGGGATGGAATGTTCTGAATATGTCTGTGAAGTCCATTTGGTCCAGTGTGTCATTTAAAGTCTTCATTTCCTTGTTGATCTTTTGCTTAGATGATCTGTCCATTTCAGTGAGGGGGGTGTTAAAGTCCTGCACTATTATTGTATTGTTGTTGATGTGTTTCTTTGCTTTTGTTATTAATTGCCTTATATAATTGGCTGCTCCCATGTTAGGGGCATAGATATTTAAAAGTGTTAGATCTTCTTGTTGGATAGACCCTTTAGGTAGGATATAGTGTCCTTCCTCATCTCTTATTACAGTCTTTGGTTTAAAATCTAATTTGTCTGATATAAGGATTGCCCCCCCAGCTTTCTTTTGGTGTCCATTAGCATGGTAAATGGTTTTCCACCCCCTCACTTTCAATCTGGGGTTGTCTTTGGTTCTAAAATGAGTCTCTTGCAGACAGCATATCGATGGGTCTTGTTTTTTAATCCAGTCTGATAGCCTGTGTCTTTTGATTGGGGCATTTAGCCCATTTACATTCAGGGTAACTATTGAAAGATAGGAATTTAGTGCCATTGTATTGCCTGTAATGTGACTGTTACCTTATATAGTCTGTATTCCTTTCTGGTCTATGTTACTTTTACGGTGTCTCTTTGCTTAGAGGACCCCTTTCAAGATTTCTTGTAGGGCTGGTTTTTTTTTTTTTGCAAATTCCTTTAGTTTTTGTTTGTCCTGGAAGCTTGTTATCTCTCCTTCTATTTTCAGTGACATCCTGGCTGGATATAGTATTCTTGGCTGCATATTTTTCTCATTTAGTGCTCTGAATATATCCTGCCAGTCCTTTCTGGCCTGCCAGGTCTCTGTGGATAGGTCTGTTGCCAATCTAATGTTTCTACCATTGTAGGTTACATATCTCTTCTCCCGAGCTGCTTTCAGGATTTTCTCCTTGTCTATGAGACTCGTAAGTTTTACTATTAGATGTTGGGGTGTTGACCTATTTTTATTGATTTTGAGAGGGGTTCTCTGTGCTTCCTGAATTTTGATGCCTGTTTCCTTCCCCAAATTAGGGAAGTTCTCTGCTATAATTTATTCCATTATACCTTCTGCCCCTCTCTCTCTTTCTTCTTCTTCTGGTATCCCAATTATTCTAATGTTGTTTCGTCTTACGGTATCGCTTATCTCTCTAATTCTGCCCTCATGATCCAGTAGTTGTTTATCTCTCTTTTTCTCAGCTTCTTTATTTTCCATCATTTGGTCTTCTATATTACTGATTCTCTCTTCTGCCTCATTTATCCTAGCAGTTAGTGCCCCCATTTTTGATTGCACCTCATTAATAGCCTTTTTGATTTCTACTTGGTTAGATTTTAGTTCTTTTACTTCTCCAGAAAGGGTTTCTCTAATAACTTCCATATTTTTTTCAAGCCCAGCTAGTATCTTTAAAGTGATGTTTCTGAACTCTAGATCTGACATTGTACTAATGTCCGTATTGAGTAGGTCCCTGATAGTCGGTACTACCTCTTTTTCTTTTTGTTGAGTTGATTTTTTCCGTCTTGTCATTTTATGCAGAGGAGAATAGATGAATGAGAGAACAAAATGCTAGCAGAGTAACAACATCCCCAGAAAATATACTCTAAACAAATCAGAAAAGACCTGAAGCAGTGGAAAAAGAAACGAAAAGAGAAAAAAAGAAAAAGAAAAAAAAGAAAAAGATAAAGATAAAAACAAACAAAAACAAACAAAACAAAACAACAACAACAACAAAAAAAACCAGAATGTAATCAAATATGATCAGGCTGGTATATAGATCAGTGCCACACACTAGATTTGGGGTGTATTTTGGTCTTTTAGAAGAAAGTACCTCCCAAAATTTTAAAGAAAGAAAAACTTATATATGTACAAAAATAAGGGTTGATATGATGAAGGGATGGAATATGAGTATAAAGATGGAAATTATAAAAAATTTTATAAAAGGAATTGATAAGAAGTTGTTTGAAAAAAGAAAGAATAGGATTTAAAAAAAGAGAAAAAAGAAAAAAAAGGGAGAGAATGTGATCAGGCAGGGGAGTAGAAAAAACCATATACTAGAGATTTAGGGTATATTTTAATCTGTTAGAAGAAACTATCTCAAAATTTTAAAGAGAGAACAACTTATATATATGCCAAAAATATGGGTAACTATTATGAAGGGATAGAATATGATTCTAAAAATGAAAAATAAAAATGTTTTTTTAAAAAAGGGATTGATAAGATATTGGTTGAAAAAGGGAAAAAGAAAAATTTAAAAAGAAAAAAAGACAGTTAAAAAAATTAACTTTAAAAGACTAAAGAATCATGGTAAAAAAGCCATGAATTCTATGTGCAGTAGTCCCCTAGCGCTGGAGTTCTGCTGTTCTCATTGATCGGTAAACTTGGTCTTGGCTGGCTGTTCTCGCTGGTCTTCTGGGGAGGGGCCTGTTGCCGTGGTTTCCAAATGTCTCTGCCGGAGGCAGAATTGCCCCGCCCTTGCCCCCTCCCGGCTAAGTAATCTGCTCGGGTTTGCTCTCCGGGGCTTTTGTTCCCTGCGAGCTTTCCGTCCAGCTTTGGAGGCGGAGAGTGAAAATGGTGGCCTCCCAATCTCCGCCCCGGAGGAGCCGAGAACTCGGGGCCCCGCTCCTCAGTGAGCCCCCAGAGAAAAGCCGTCGGTCACTCCCGTCTCCCCGGTCTCCGGCCGCACTCCGTGCTCACCCGGCCTGTGACCGCGCGTTTCTATCTCTGGCACCCGACCCCCGGTGGAGTCTCCAAACCCAGCAGATCCCTGCGGTGCACTCCCGCGCGGCTCCTCCCGGGGGAGGAAGGTGAGTCTCCCCGGATCTGCCGCTTGTTGGGTCCCTGCTGGAGGAGCAGGGGCCCGACTGGGCCGCGGATCACGGTTTATGGCCACCCCGAGCTGAGAGCCCGCGCCTGGGCTCCGCCTCTGCAGCCGGCTTCCCCGCTCCGTTACCTGGGAGCTCTGCCGCACTCAGGCACCCCCGGTCTTTCTGTGACCCCGAGGGTCCTGAGCCCACACTGTCCCGGAGGGTTCCACCCCCCGCTTAGCCACCAGAGTGACGTCCCTCGGCGGAGCAGACTTTTTAAAGTTCCGATTTTGTGCTCCGTGGCTCTATCACTTGCCAGAAGCGGCCGACGGAGGCCCCTCCCCCGCCGTCTATCCTCCCAAATATCGCCTCGGATTTACTTCTCCGCACGTCCTACCTTCCAGAAAGTAGTCGCTTTTCTGATGAGAGAGTTGTTGCTATTCTTTTCTTTGATGTCCTGTTGAGTTTGTAGGTGTTCAGAATGGTTTGATCCCTATCCAGCTGAATTCCTTTTTTTTTTTTTTTTTTAAGATTTTATTTATTTATTTGACAGAGAGAGACACAGCAAGAGAGGGAACACAAGCAGGGGGAGTGGGAGAGGGAGAAGCAGGCTTCCCGCAGAGCAGGGAGCCCGATGTGGGACTCGATCCCAGGACCCTGGGATCATGACCTGAGCCGAAGGCAGACGCTCAACCAACTGAGCCACCCAGGCGCCCCAGCTGAATTCCTGAGAGGAGACGAAATCCAGGTCTCCTACTCCTCCGCCATCTTGCTCCGCCCCTGAAATACATTCATTTCAATCTTAGTCTTGACCACACATCAATTCTTTTCTAAAGCTTTCTCTCTACAAAACTTCCACAACTGTCTTGCATTCAGATTTTGTCCTAAGCCTTTTCTTTCTAAATAACTGATCTCGTCTTAGGACAAAATTATATTCTCTTGCCTCAACAAAAATTTATTCTCATTTTTATACCTTTATTACATATCTACTTTCCTACATAGTTGCTTTCCTTATTATATCCATGAGGCTCAATTCATATAACAGAATTTTAACTCTTAGAAACCTTAGTCATCAGTGAAAATTAAGTATAACCAATTGGGAACTGTCTATTACACCGGCTTCTTTAGATAGCAAATTTATGAATGCATTGCATAATTTTTAGGAACATGCATTTTTCATAGTACAATCTTTCAATAATGTACAAAGCATGTTTTCCAACTCACCCATGTATCTTTAGTTTTCCTGCAAGAAGTAGTCAAAAACGAATAATCTTTATGTTCAGTAATTAATGTTTCAGTATTTTATCTTATTTGGAAAAGATTTAAATATCCGATGAATCCAACCCAATGTATCATTTAACTTAGCAAAACTTCAAAGTTTCAGATTATCAGAGATTTTGATAGCTATCTTAACAATTACCCATGAGAACTTTATGAGACAAACAAAATTAACCATCATTTTAGGCCATCTTTTGCTAACAAATTGCAACAGAAATAACACGAACTCATTTGACTTTTATTAAACCTTAGTAGAATAAAAGTTTTATATTTTTTAAATTTTTTTATTAACATATAATGTATTACTCGTTTCAAGGGTACAGATCTGTGATTCATCAGTCTTACAAAATTCACAGCACTCACAATAGTACATACCCTCCCCAATGTCCATCACCCAGCCACCGCATCCCTCCTAGCCCCCTCCACTCCAGCAACCCTCAGTTTGTTTCCTGAGATTAAGAGTCTCTTAATCTTTGTCTCCTTCTCTGGTTTCATCTTGTTTCATTTTTTCCTCTCTTCCCCTATGATCCTCTGTCTTGTTTCTCAAATTCCTCATATCAGTGAGATCATATGATACTTGTCTTTCTCTGACTGACTTATTTCGCTTAGCATAATACCCTCTAGTTCCATCCATGTCATTGCAAATGGCAAGATTTCATTTTTTGATGGCTGCATAATATTCCATTGTATAAATATACCACATCTTCTTTATGCATTCATCTGTTGATGGACATCTAGGTTCTTTCCATACTTTGGTTATTGTGGACATTGCTGCTGTAAACATTGGGGTACAGGCACCCTTTCAGATCCCTACAATTGTATCTTTGGGGTAAATACCCAGTAGTGCAATTGCTGGGTCCTACAGTAGCTCTATTTTCAACTTTTTGAGGAACCTCCATACTGTTTTCCAGAGTGGCTGCACCAGCTTGCATTCCCACCAACAGTTCACGAGGGTTCCCCTTTCTCTGCATCCTCGCCAGCATCTGTTGTTCTAAAGAACAAATAATCCAATCAAGAAATAGGCAGAAGACATGAACAGACATTTCCGCAAAGAAGACATCCAAATGGCCAACAGACACATGAAAAAGTGCTCAACATCACTCAGCATCAAGGAGATACAAATGAAGACCTCAATGAGATATCACCTCACACCAGTCAGAATGGCTAAAATTAACAAATCAGGAAAAGTTTTATACCTACTGTTGGTAACTCTGGAAACATATCTATTTACACGAACAAAGTAGCATTAATACTGTATGTTGCACTCGTGTCCACTAAAAGTCAATCAAATTCTTCCCCACTGTCAATTTTACTTGGGGTACCTGTGGGGAAATTGAAGTGGGCAGTTTAAGTCCAGGGGAGCCCCTGGCCCCCTTCATGCTGATTTGGAGGTGTTTCAGTCAGAACCTCATAAGGCGGCAAGGAACTTTTTGTTCCTGGCTCCTCGATAGTGAAGGCAGAAGGCGCAGGCATGGCCCCTGAGGCATCAAGGATGGTATAGAAGCTGGTTATGTGAGCAGAGCCCATGGTGGCATAGAAACAGAACAAGAGGGAGGAGGAGACAGAGGTGGCATGCGTGCTGCCAGAAAGGTTGGAGGGAGATTTGAAGTGTGGACTAACATTCCTTTATCTCTGTCTCCTGTCTCTCCTTCAGAAAGCAAAGGCGTAAGAGGCTTTTTCTCTGATTGCTTTTTGGCCCTTTGCTTCATCTTTTCAAAGTATATTCGAGTGGATTTTCTTTGGGAGCAGAAGGGGTATTCCCCATCTTCTTGGCAAAAGTTCAGGAAGAACACAGAAGAAACAAAGCTGTTCGCATTTGTTCTTCTCCCAAAGTTGGGGGGCTTCACCCATATACAGGTCAGGTGGTGTTATAATTAAAAAAATAAAATCATCCTTTTCTTAGCCATGGCCTTTTGGCTATATTCTTTCCATTTATTCAAAATAAGGCACAACGAGCTGTTGGATGGGACAAAGATAGAACATTCCATGATATACAAATTTAACACAATGCAATACAACACAAACCACACATACACCAAAACAGATCTGTTCCAAATTCCAAATGCAATGACCACTATCCAAGTCCCTTTCACTTTCCCCCAAAAGCCACAAATGAGAAACTTATGTCGGCGTGTACACCAATGGACTTACAGTCCAGAAGTTCATCAGCTTCCCCCAATGCTCCTTTCCTTTCCACTCAAACCAAAAAGTGAAACTGGCAGTTGGCATTGGTCCAGAATCCGAGGGACTTTCCCAAGACAAAAGCAGTCTGTGCAGCTACAGGGTTGGTCCACCCAGTCTCCCTTCCAAGGTCACTGCCTCGAGCGGCTTGTCTCCCGTGACCATCAGAATACTAGCCTGGAAGTGCAGAGTAAGACCTGATCTGCTGCAGGGTCCGCTGCTTTGTCTACCCCAGCATGGGAGTGCTAGCTGTCCCGAGTGCCCTGCCAAATTTGTTACCAAAACTCAAGTTGGGCTGCTAGTTGCTTGAAGGGCCAATACTCAAGGGATGAGTTTTGATTGGAAAGGAATATGAGCTTTATTCAGGAGGCCAACCACCTGGGGAGAAGGCAGACTCTTGTCCAAAGACCAACTCCCAGGTTTCTGCCTGGCCCAGAATTTTTATTTTTTTATTTTATTTATTTATTTTTAAAGATTTTATTTATTTATTTGACAGACAGCGAGAGCAGGAACACAAGCAGGGGGAGTGGGAGAGGGAGAAGCAGGCTTCCCACTGAGCAGGGAGCCCGATGTGGGGCTCGATCCCAGGACCCTGGGATCATGACCTGAGCCGAAGGCAGACGCTTAACGACTGAGCCACCCAGGTGCCCTGGCCCAGAATTTTTAAAGGGATTTAATCAGTTAAGGGAGTGCAGGGGTCTGTGACATTTCTTGATGAGGTGCAGACTCCACGATGTCGGCTACAGAGTTATCTTGGTGCTCGGAGGTCGTGCAAGAAGGTCTGGTTCTTTGGTACCCAGGGGTTGTACAAGTATATGTACTCTGTTCTTTTTGCAAAGGAGGGCAAGGTCTAAAGATGGACAAAGGGAGGTCAGGGAAGACATTTGTGTGACCTTAAAAAAGAAAAACATTTTGCTAGAAGATTGCT
>NW_023270844.1:0-13830 GCF_011800145.1 Mirounga leonina | reverse complement strand
TTCTATTACCCATCAGGGGCTGTAAGTCAGCCAGTAAGGGGGCTGTTAACTTGAACAAGTTAACCCTTAAGACCAGCTAGAGTGCTGTTACAAATCCCCACTGTCAATTTCATCATTCTATTATCTATGGGATTAGGGATGAAGGTCCATCTTCTGTAGCTACTTCCTGCTGATCAAGGCCAATGTAGGGATTTTGGAGTAGAGTACTTTTACAGAATGGGAGAATCTTATTTCCAGCATTTGCACTGAGGGGGACAGTGAGGTCATCTCCAAGCCAGTATGAATAGCATGCGCTACCGCTTGACAGATGCAAAGTCACACAACAACCAAAGAGAAGGAAAACAAGAAACATAGCAATGCTTAAAAGGGTATATTTCCATTTGGAAGGTACTGAATTTAACCAACTTCTAAAAAAATCTATGGTTAGGGCATCTAGAGCTGTGGTGTGTTTGCCTAAATTTTTTATGACTTCAGTTACATTTTTCAGGTAATATGGAACATATACTGCACTCTGTTTTAATGAGAGCACAGGTTCCTCCTTAGCTGCAGTCAGGATATCAAGGGCCATTCAGTTTTGGAGGGCCACCCTTCAAATTTGTGGGTGACTGAGTGTTAAGTTTGGTTAAAGGTAGCTTCTGTATGCTTGGCTAAAGCCTCTACTTGCAATTTTACATCAATAAAGGTGGCTCCTAGGACAAATACGGCTAAGGAATAAAAATACCAAGGAGCCGTTTTTGTTTGATGTCTACCCTTAACAAAATCCTAATTACAAGGAATCTCTGGAAAGTGGAAGAAGACTTATCTGGGCATATGGGTGTCCCCAAGTGCATCATCTAATCCAGTCATAAGGAAAGTGGGACCATCTACTATTTCCACAAGTCCATAGCTAGCCCCATGGAGTGAGGTATACTCCAGCTTTGAAGGGGTGATTTTGTTATCCTAGCCACATAGAATTGGTGAAGGTGATAGTTGAGTTATACAATTGTCAGAGAGTCCATCTTGCTGTTCAGATCATTCGAATAATCATATGCCCATGGGGTCCTATTATTATCCCGACAGAGTAGCAAGCATAAAGATGATCTATAAATGAGTTATTGGCCTCAATTTCTCTGAAGTTTACCTCAAGTTGTCTAGTTTAGGACAACAACAAACATTCAAAGATAACCAATCAAACTAGAATGTAACATCCACAAAGGTGCATTATTGAAACAATTTTCCTCTCTAAAATCACCCTCATTCCCAAAGATGGCCAAACTGAGACTAATTCATTTGAAAAACAAGTCCAATTTTAACAAACCTGGCCTAATTATTTACATAAGCTCAGCAAGAATAGTAATTGACTATATAGATTCTTTAAACCTTGCTTCTCTGGAACTGTTCATAAGGAATCTCTAGACTGAACTTTTAATAGACTTTCAAGGCCAGAAGCCAAGCCAAATATTTGCCATCAGAGATGCCTCTTCTTGAGGTCCACAAAATATTTTGAGGTTTCCTGCACCTGCCAGGAAGTGGCATTCTTTACTCACCTGGTAACTGCTGGGAACTCTGTCAGCAAGGTATCAGACCAACATTTCCAAGGGGCTTTATTGGCTCCATAAAGTCAATCTTAGTACGTTAAAGCTATCTTGTCATATCTGAGTCTATGGATGTCCCTCTCAAATATGACATTCTAGTCAAAGCCTTGGTAATATAAAAAATGTTTCCAATGGTGTCCAGTTACAAGAAGATCAGATTCTTACTGAACTTAGGCAAACAATCATAACTGCCATGAAAGAAAGAATATTCACTGAGGGCTTCTGACTTTTGGAGGGTTCAGGTAGGGAGAAAAGTTAAATGCTTCAATTTCTTCACAAAAGAATACTTTATCATATTTCTGTAAGTCATAGATATCTTAAGAGAGTTTTCTTAAATCTGGAAGAGCAAACAGAGAACCAGCAATGTTTCAAAAAGAGCCACAAAATCTATCATCATCTTTCTTAATATATTCAGTGTTACTAATTTGTGTTCTGTTTGAATGAAGTTTTTCATTATTTCTGGAAATTTTTACTCAGCTTAGTTTTATGATCTTAAAGGTATCAGAAAGCTGTATTTGTCAGAAGTCTTTTCATGAATCTCCTTGAAGACAAAACACATTTTGCAAGGGCATTGGAACAATAACTATAAATGACAAAAGATTCAAAAATGGATATGGTTAAAGATCTGATGAGAGCTCATTATTATGCAGTTGACAAGAAAATCTGGTATTTCTGTGACACATAACATTTCAATAATTCAGGTGACTACCTTATACCAGGACATATTAAAATATTAGAAATTTCATATAATTTCTAAAACAGTTATAGCATTTACTCATACAATGTAACCCAAGATTTATCATCATTTGTTTGGCAATGCTTCCTATGTAATGTAACATACCAAATGAACAAGTTCATTTAGAATTTGAATCTTGGGAATTGTGTTTTAAAAACTTCAGAAAGTTATAAAGCACATGCCTAAATAGGATTACAGATCATTACAAAACTTAAACTTAATTATATATTTAACCAAGGTGGCAATAAGAGATTGCAAAGGTAAATACATAGGGTTTTATAGTTGTTAGCAAAACTTAGCTCTTTTAATATTGAGAAGTTTTTGTTTTCTTAACCAAAGACCCAATAAAGACAAAACATAGAGACTTTGCTTTTCGAGGCAAAGAAAAGAATTAACTTTGTTTACAATTTCTTGTCAAGTACAAACCAACAATCCAAGAAAACTTTATCTTTTTAATGGAGAGTAAAGTAGAATTTCAATCTTATACCAGTGTACTTTTTTTTTTTTTTAGGAGAATAGAACATATTTTATTTAACAGTTTTTTAACTTGATTTATAACTTTTAAATATTTGGACATATGGAATGTGGGCTCCATTTGTACTTTTTTTTTTATTCTTATGTTAATCCCCATACATTACATCATTAGTTTTAGATGTAGTGTTCCATGATTCATTGTTTGTGCATAACACCCAGTGCTCCATGTAGAATGTACCCTCCTCAATACCCACCACCAGGCTAACCCATCCTCCCACCACACTCCCTTCTAGAACCCTCAGTTTGTTTTTCAGAGTCCATTGTCTCTCATGGTTCCTCTGCCCCTCCAATTTCCCCCGCTTCATTCTTCCCCTCCTGCTACCTTCTTCTTCTTTTTTTTTTTCTTAACATATATTGCATTATTTGTTTCAGAGGTACAGATCTGAGATTCAACAGTCTTGCACAATTCACAGCGCTTACCAGAGCACATACCCTCCCCAGTGTCTATGACCCAGTCACCCCATCCCTCCCACCCCACTGCACACTCCAGCAACCCTCAGTTTGTTTCCTGAGATTAAGAATTCCTCATATCAGTGAGATCATATGATACATGTCTTTCTCTGTTTGACTTATTTCGCTCAACATAATACCCTCCAGTTCTATCCACGTGGTTGCAAATGGCAAGATCTCATTCCTTTTGATGGCTGCATAATATTCCATTGTGTATATATACCACTTCTTCTTTATCCATTTATCTGTCGATGGACATCTTGGCTCTTTCCACAGTTTGGCTATTGTGGACATTGCTGCTATAAACATCGGGGTGCAAGTACCCTTTCGGATCCCTACTTTTGTATCTTTGGGGTAAATACCCAGTAGTGCAATTGCTAGATCATATGGTAGCTCTATTTTCAACTTTTTGAGGAACCTCCATACTGTTTTCCAGAGTGGCTGCACCAGCTTGCATTCCCACCAACAGTGTAGGAGGGTTCCCCTTTCTCCGCATCCCCACCAACATCTGTCATTTCCTGACTTGTTAATTTTAGCCATTCTGACTGGTGTGAGGTGGTATCTCATTGAGGTTTTGATTTGGATTTCCCTGATGCCGAGCGATATTGAGCACTTTTTCATGTGTCTGTTGGCCATTTGGATGTCTTCTTTGGGAAAATGTCTGTTCATGTCTTCTGCCCATTTCTTGATTGGATTCTTTGTTCTTTGGGTGCTGAGTTTGATGAGTTCTTTATAGATTTTGGATACTAGCCCTTTATCTGATACGTCATTTGCAAATATCTTCTCCCATTCTGTCAGTTGTCTTTTGGTTTTGTTGGCTATTTCTTTTGCTGTGCAAAAGCTTTTTATCTTGATGAAATCCCAATAGTTCATTTTTGCCCTTGCTTCCCTTGACTTTGGCAATGTTTCTAGGAAGAAGTTGCTTTGGCTGAGGTCAAAGAGGTTGCTGGCTGTGTTCTCCTTTAGGATTTAGATGGACTCCTGTCTCACATTGAGGTCTTTCAACCATTTTGAATCTATTTTTGTGTGTGGTGTAAGGAAATGGTCCAGTTTCATTCTTCTGCATGTGGCTATCCAATTTTCCCAACACCATTTGTTGAAGAGACTGTCTTTGTTCCACTGGACATTCTTTCCTGCTTTGTCAAAGATGAGTTGACCATAGAGTTGAGGGTCCATTTCTGGGCTCTCTATTCTGTTCCATTGATCTATGTGTCTGTTTTTGTGCCAGTACCATGCTGTCTTGATGATGACAGCTTTGTAATAGAGCTGGAAGTCTGGAATTGTGATGCTGCCAGCTTTGCTTTTCTTTTTCAACATTCCTTGGGCTATGTGGGGTCTTTTCTGGTTCCATACAAATTTTAGGATTATTTGTTCCATTTCTTTGAAAAAAGTGGATGGTATTTTGATGGGGATTGCATTGAATGTGTAGATTGCTCTAGGTAGCATTGACATCTTCACAATATCTGTTCTTCCAATCCATGAGCATGGAACGTTTTTCCATTTCTTTGTGTCTTCCTCAATTTCTTTCATGAGCATTTTATACTTTTCTGAGTACAGATCCTTTGTCTCTTTGGTTAGATTTATCCCTAGGTATCTTATGGTTTTGGGTGCAATTGTAAATGGGATCGACTCCTTAATTTCTCTTTCTTCTGTCTTGTTGTTGGTGTATAGGAATGCCATTGATTTCTGTGCATTGATTTTATATCGTGCCACTTGACTGAATTCCTGTATGAGTTCTAGCAGTTTTGGGGTGGAGTCTTTGGGGTTTTCCACATGAAGTATCATATCATCTGCAAAGAGTGAGAGTTTGACTTCTTCTTTGCCGATTTGGATGCCTTTGATTTCTTTTTGTTGTCTGATTGCTGTGGCTAGGACTTCCAATACTATGTTGAATAGCAGTGGTGATACTGCACATCCCTGCTGCATTCCTGACCTTAGGGGGAAAGCTCTCAGTTTTTCACCATTGAGGATGATATTCGCTGTAGGTTTTTCGTAGATGGCTTTTATGATATTGAGGTATGTACCCTCTATGCCTATACTCTGAAGAGTTTTGATCAAGAAAGGATGCTGTACTTTGTCAAATGTTTTTTCTGCATCTATTGAGAGGATCATATGATTCTTGTTCTTTCTTTTGTTAATGTATTGTATCACATTGATTGATTTGCGGATGTTGAACCAACCTTGCAGCCCAGGGATAAATCCCACTTGGTCATGGTGAATAATCCTTTTAAGGTACTGTTGGATCCTATTGGCTAGTATTTTGGAGAGAATTTTTGCATCCATGTTCATCAGGGATATTGGTCTGTAATTCTCCTTTTTGATGGGGTCTTTGTCTGGTTTTGGGATCAAGGTAATGCTGGCCTCATAAAACGAGTTTGGAAGTTTTCCTTCCATTTCTATTTTTTGGAACAGTTTCAGAAGAATAGGTAGTAATTCTTCTTGAAATGTTTGGTAGAATTCCCCTGGGAAGCTATCTGGCCCTGGGCTTTTGTTTGTTGGGAGATTTTTGATGACTGCTTCAATTTCCTTAGTGGTTATAGGTCTGTTCAGATTTTCTATTTCTTCCTGGTTCAGTTTTGGTAGTTGATACAACTCTAGGAATGCAACCATTTCTTCCAGGTTATCTAATTTGCTGGCATAGAGTTGCTCATAATATGTTCTTATAATTGTTTGTATTTCTTTGGTGTTGGTTGTGATCTCTCCTCTTTCATTCATGCTTTTGTTGATTTGGGTCATTTCTCTTCTCTTTTTGATAAGTCTGGCCAGGGGGTTATCAGTCTTGTTAATTCTTTCAAAGAACCAGCTCCTAGTTTTGTTGATCTGTTCTACTGTTCTTTTAGTTTCTATTTCATTGATTTCTGTTCTGATCTTTATGATTTCTCTTCTCCTGCTGGGTTTAGGCTCCAGTTACTGTTATTTCTCCAGCTCCTTTAGGTGTAGGGTTAGGTTGTGTACTTGAGACCTTTCTTGTTTCTTGAGAAAGGCTTGTATTGCTATATACTTTCCTCTTAGGACTGCTTTTGCTGCATCCCAAAGATTTTGAATAGTTGTGTTTTCATTTTCATTGGTTTCCATGTATTTTTTTAATTCCTCTTTAATTTCCTGGTTGACCCATTCATTCTTCAGTAGGATACTCTTTTGCCTCCATGTATTTGAGTTCTTTCCGACTTTCCTCTTGTGATTGAGTTCTAGTTTCAAAGCACTGTGGTCCAAAAATATGCAGGGAATGATCCCAATCTTTTGGTACCGGTTGAGACCTGATTTATGACCTAGGATGTGATCTATTCTGGAGAATGTTAAATGGGCATTAGAGAAGAATGTGTATTCCATTGCTTTGGGATGGAATGTTCTGAATATGTCTGTGAAGTCCATTTGGTCCAGTGTGTCATTTAAAGTCTTCATTTCCTTGTTGATCTTTTGCTTAGATGATCTGTCCATTTCAGTGAGGGGGGTGTTAAAGTCCTGCACTATTATTGTATTGTTGTTGATGTGTTTCTTTGCTTTTGTTATTAATTGCCTTATATAATTGGCTGCTCCCATGTTAGGGGCATAGATATTTAAAAGTGTTAGATCTTCTTGTTGGATAGACCCTTTAGGTAGGATATAGTGTCCTTCCTCATCTCTTATTACAGTCTTTGGTTTAAAATCTAATTTGTCTGATATAAGGATTGCCCCCCCAGCTTTCTTTTGGTGTCCATTAGCATGGTAAATGGTTTTCCACCCCCTCACTTTCAATCTGGGGTTGTCTTTGGTTCTAAAATGAGTCTCTTGCAGACAGCATATCGATGGGTCTTGTTTTTTAATCCAGTCTGATAGCCTGTGTCTTTTGATTGGGGCATTTAGCCCATTTACATTCAGGGTAACTATTGAAAGATAGGAATTTAGTGCCATTGTATTGCCTGTAATGTGACTGTTACCTTATATAGTCTGTATTCCTTTCTGGTCTATGTTACTTTTACGGTGTCTCTTTGCTTAGAGGACCCCTTTCAAGATTTCTTGTAGGGCTGGTTTTTTTTTTTTTGCAAATTCCTTTAGTTTTTGTTTGTCCTGGAAGCTTGTTATCTCTCCTTCTATTTTCAGTGACATCCTGGCTGGATATAGTATTCTTGGCTGCATATTTTTCTCATTTAGTGCTCTGAATATATCCTGCCAGTCCTTTCTGGCCTGCCAGGTCTCTGTGGATAGGTCTGTTGCCAATCTAATGTTTCTACCATTGTAGGTTACATATCTCTTCTCCCGAGCTGCTTTCAGGATTTTCTCCTTGTCTATGAGACTCGTAAGTTTTACTATTAGATGTTGGGGTGTTGACCTATTTTTATTGATTTTGAGAGGGGTTCTCTGTGCTTCCTGAATTTTGATGCCTGTTTCCTTCCCCAAATTAGGGAAGTTCTCTGCTATAATTTATTCCATTATACCTTCTGCCCCTCTCTCTCTTTCTTCTTCTTCTGGTATCCCAATTATTCTAATGTTGTTTCGTCTTACGGTATCGCTTATCTCTCTAATTCTGCCCTCATGATCCAGTAGTTGTTTATCTCTCTTTTTCTCAGCTTCTTTATTTTCCATCATTTGGTCTTCTATATTACTGATTCTCTCTTCTGCCTCATTTATCCTAGCAGTTAGTGCCCCCATTTTTGATTGCACCTCATTAATAGCCTTTTTGATTTCTACTTGGTTAGATTTTAGTTCTTTTACTTCTCCAGAAAGGGTTTCTCTAATAACTTCCATATTTTTTTCAAGCCCAGCTAGTATCTTTAAAGTGATGTTTCTGAACTCTAGATCTGACATTGTACTAATGTCCGTATTGAGTAGGTCCCTGATAGTCGGTACTACCTCTTTTTCTTTTTGTTGAGTTGATTTTTTCCGTCTTGTCATTTTATGCAGAGGAGAATAGATGAATGAGAGAACAAAATGCTAGCAGAGTAACAACATCCCCAGAAAATATACTCTAAACAAATCAGAAAAGACCTGAAGCAGTGGAAAAAGAAACGAAAAGAGAAAAAAAGAAAAAGAAAAAAAAGAAAAAGATAAAGATAAAAACAAACAAAAACAAACAAAACAAAACAACAACAACAACAAAAAAAACCAGAATGTAATCAAATATGATCAGGCTGGTATATAGATCAGTGCCACACACTAGATTTGGGGTGTATTTTGGTCTTTTAGAAGAAAGTACCTCCCAAAATTTTAAAGAAAGAAAAACTTATATATGTACAAAAATAAGGGTTGATATGATGAAGGGATGGAATATGAGTATAAAGATGGAAATTATAAAAAATTTTATAAAAGGAATTGATAAGAAGTTGTTTGAAAAAAGAAAGAATAGGATTTAAAAAAAGAGAAAAAAGAAAAAAAAGGGAGAGAATGTGATCAGGCAGGGGAGTAGAAAAAACCATATACTAGAGATTTAGGGTATATTTTAATCTGTTAGAAGAAACTATCTCAAAATTTTAAAGAGAGAACAACTTATATATATGCCAAAAATATGGGTAACTATTATGAAGGGATAGAATATGATTCTAAAAATGAAAAATAAAAATGTTTTTTTAAAAAAGGGATTGATAAGATATTGGTTGAAAAAGGGAAAAAGAAAAATTTAAAAAGAAAAAAAGACAGTTAAAAAAATTAACTTTAAAAGACTAAAGAATCATGGTAAAAAAGCCATGAATTCTATGTGCAGTAGTCCCCTAGCGCTGGAGTTCTGCTGTTCTCATTGATCGGTAAACTTGGTCTTGGCTGGCTGTTCTCGCTGGTCTTCTGGGGAGGGGCCTGTTGCCGTGGTTTCCAAATGTCTCTGCCGGAGGCAGAATTGCCCCGCCCTTGCCCCCTCCCGGCTAAGTAATCTGCTCGGGTTTGCTCTCCGGGGCTTTTGTTCCCTGCGAGCTTTCCGTCCAGCTTTGGAGGCGGAGAGTGAAAATGGTGGCCTCCCAATCTCCGCCCCGGAGGAGCCGAGAACTCGGGGCCCCGCTCCTCAGTGAGCCCCCAGAGAAAAGCCGTCGGTCACTCCCGTCTCCCCGGTCTCCGGCCGCACTCCGTGCTCACCCGGCCTGTGACCGCGCGTTTCTATCTCTGGCACCCGACCCCCGGTGGAGTCTCCAAACCCAGCAGATCCCTGCGGTGCACTCCCGCGCGGCTCCTCCCGGGGGAGGAAGGTGAGTCTCCCCGGATCTGCCGCTTGTTGGGTCCCTGCTGGAGGAGCAGGGGCCCGACTGGGCCGCGGATCACGGTTTATGGCCACCCCGAGCTGAGAGCCCGCGCCTGGGCTCCGCCTCTGCAGCCGGCTTCCCCGCTCCGTTACCTGGGAGCTCTGCCGCACTCAGGCACCCCCGGTCTTTCTGTGACCCCGAGGGTCCTGAGCCCACACTGTCCCGGAGGGTTCCACCCCCCGCTTAGCCACCAGAGTGACGTCCCTCGGCGGAGCAGACTTTTTAAAGTTCCGATTTTGTGCTCCGTGGCTCTATCACTTGCCAGAAGCGGCCGACGGAGGCCCCTCCCCCGCCGTCTATCCTCCCAAATATCGCCTCGGATTTACTTCTCCGCACGTCCTACCTTCCAGAAAGTAGTCGCTTTTCTGATGAGAGAGTTGTTGCTATTCTTTTCTTTGATGTCCTGTTGAGTTTGTAGGTGTTCAGAATGGTTTGATCCCTATCCAGCTGAATTCCTTTTTTTTTTTTTTTTTTAAGATTTTATTTATTTATTTGACAGAGAGAGACACAGCAAGAGAGGGAACACAAGCAGGGGGAGTGGGAGAGGGAGAAGCAGGCTTCCCGCAGAGCAGGGAGCCCGATGTGGGACTCGATCCCAGGACCCTGGGATCATGACCTGAGCCGAAGGCAGACGCTCAACCAACTGAGCCACCCAGGCGCCCCAGCTGAATTCCTGAGAGGAGACGAAATCCAGGTCTCCTACTCCTCCGCCATCTTGCTCCGCCCCTGAAATACATTCATTTCAATCTTAGTCTTGACCACACATCAATTCTTTTCTAAAGCTTTCTCTCTACAAAACTTCCACAACTGTCTTGCATTCAGATTTTGTCCTAAGCCTTTTCTTTCTAAATAACTGATCTCGTCTTAGGACAAAATTATATTCTCTTGCCTCAACAAAAATTTATTCTCATTTTTATACCTTTATTACATATCTACTTTCCTACATAGTTGCTTTCCTTATTATATCCATGAGGCTCAATTCATATAACAGAATTTTAACTCTTAGAAACCTTAGTCATCAGTGAAAATTAAGTATAACCAATTGGGAACTGTCTATTACACCGGCTTCTTTAGATAGCAAATTTATGAATGCATTGCATAATTTTTAGGAACATGCATTTTTCATAGTACAATCTTTCAATAATGTACAAAGCATGTTTTCCAACTCACCCATGTATCTTTAGTTTTCCTGCAAGAAGTAGTCAAAAACGAATAATCTTTATGTTCAGTAATTAATGTTTCAGTATTTTATCTTATTTGGAAAAGATTTAAATATCCGATGAATCCAACCCAATGTATCATTTAACTTAGCAAAACTTCAAAGTTTCAGATTATCAGAGATTTTGATAGCTATCTTAACAATTACCCATGAGAACTTTATGAGACAAACAAAATTAACCATCATTTTAGGCCATCTTTTGCTAACAAATTGCAACAGAAATAACACGAACTCATTTGACTTTTATTAAACCTTAGTAGAATAAAAGTTTTATATTTTTTAAATTTTTTTATTAACATATAATGTATTACTCGTTTCAAGGGTACAGATCTGTGATTCATCAGTCTTACAAAATTCACAGCACTCACAATAGTACATACCCTCCCCAATGTCCATCACCCAGCCACCGCATCCCTCCTAGCCCCCTCCACTCCAGCAACCCTCAGTTTGTTTCCTGAGATTAAGAGTCTCTTAATCTTTGTCTCCTTCTCTGGTTTCATCTTGTTTCATTTTTTCCTCTCTTCCCCTATGATCCTCTGTCTTGTTTCTCAAATTCCTCATATCAGTGAGATCATATGATACTTGTCTTTCTCTGACTGACTTATTTCGCTTAGCATAATACCCTCTAGTTCCATCCATGTCATTGCAAATGGCAAGATTTCATTTTTTGATGGCTGCATAATATTCCATTGTATAAATATACCACATCTTCTTTATGCATTCATCTGTTGATGGACATCTAGGTTCTTTCCATACTTTGGTTATTGTGGACATTGCTGCTGTAAACATTGGGGTACAGGCACCCTTTCAGATCCCTACAATTGTATCTTTGGGGTAAATACCCAGTAGTGCAATTGCTGGGTCCTACAGTAGCTCTATTTTCAACTTTTTGAGGAACCTCCATACTGTTTTCCAGAGTGGCTGCACCAGCTTGCATTCCCACCAACAGTTCACGAGGGTTCCCCTTTCTCTGCATCCTCGCCAGCATCTGTTGTTCTAAAGAACAAATAATCCAATCAAGAAATAGGCAGAAGACATGAACAGACATTTCCGCAAAGAAGACATCCAAATGGCCAACAGACACATGAAAAAGTGCTCAACATCACTCAGCATCAAGGAGATACAAATGAAGACCTCAATGAGATATCACCTCACACCAGTCAGAATGGCTAAAATTAACAAATCAGGAAAAGTTTTATACCTACTGTTGGTAACTCTGGAAACATATCTATTTACACGAACAAAGTAGCATTAATACTGTATGTTGCACTCGTGTCCACTAAAAGTCAATCAAATTCTTCCCCACTGTCAATTTTACTTGGGGTACCTGTGGGGAAATTGAAGTGGGCAGTTTAAGTCCAGGGGAGCCCCTGGCCCCCTTCATGCTGATTTGGAGGTGTTTCAGTCAGAACCTCATAAGGCGGCAAGGAACTTTTTGTTCCTGGCTCCTCGATAGTGAAGGCAGAAGGCGCAGGCATGGCCCCTGAGGCATCAAGGATGGTATAGAAGCTGGTTATGTGAGCAGAGCCCATGGTGGCATAGAAACAGAACAAGAGGGAGGAGGAGACAGAGGTGGCATGCGTGCTGCCAGAAAGGTTGGAGGGAGATTTGAAGTGTGGACTAACATTCCTTTATCTCTGTCTCCTGTCTCTCCTTCAGAAAGCAAAGGCGTAAGAGGCTTTTTCTCTGATTGCTTTTTGGCCCTTTGCTTCATCTTTTCAAAGTATATTCGAGTGGATTTTCTTTGGGAGCAGAAGGGGTATTCCCCATCTTCTTGGCAAAAGTTCAGGAAGAACACAGAAGAAACAAAGCTGTTCGCATTTGTTCTTCTCCCAAAGTTGGGGGGCTTCACCCATATACAGGTCAGGTGGTGTTATAATTAAAAAAATAAAATCATCCTTTTCTTAGCCATGGCCTTTTGGCTATATTCTTTCCATTTATTCAAAATAAGGCACAACGAGCTGTTGGATGGGACAAAGATAGAACATTCCATGATATACAAATTTAACACAATGCAATACAACACAAACCACACATACACCAAAACAGATCTGTTCCAAATTCCAAATGCAATGACCACTATCCAAGTCCCTTTCACTTTCCCCCAAAAGCCACAAATGAGAAACTTATGTCGGCGTGTACACCAATGGACTTACAGTCCAGAAGTTCATCAGCTTCCCCCAATGCTCCTTTCCTTTCCACTCAAACCAAAAAGTGAAACTGGCAGTTGGCATTGGTCCAGAATCCGAGGGACTTTCCCAAGACAAAAGCAGTCTGTGCAGCTACAGGGTTGGTCCACCCAGTCTCCCTTCCAAGGTCACTGCCTCGAGCGGCTTGTCTCCCGTGACCATCAGAATACTAGCCTGGAAGTGCAGAGTAAGACCTGATCTGCTGCAGGGTCCGCTGCTTTGTCTACCCCAGCATGGGAGTGCTAGCTGTCCCGAGTGCCCTGCCAAATTTGTTACCAAAACTCAAGTTGGGCTGCTAGTTGCTTGAAGGGCCAATACTCAAGGGATGAGTTTTGATTGGAAAGGAATATGAGCTTTATTCAGGAGGCCAACCACCTGGGGAGAAGGCAGACTCTTGTCCAAAGACCAACTCCCAGGTTTCTGCCTGGCCCAGAATTTTTATTTTTTTATTTTATTTATTTATTTTTAAAGATTTTATTTATTTATTTGACAGACAGCGAGAGCAGGAACACAAGCAGGGGGAGTGGGAGAGGGAGAAGCAGGCTTCCCACTGAGCAGGGAGCCCGATGTGGGGCTCGATCCCAGGACCCTGGGATCATGACCTGAGCCGAAGGCAGACGCTTAACGACTGAGCCACCCAGGTGCCCTGGCCCAGAATTTTTAAAGGGATTTAATCAGTTAAGGGAGTGCAGGGGTCTGTGACATTTCTTGATGAGGTGCAGACTCCACGATGTCGGCTACAGAGTTATCTTGGTGCTCGGAGGTCGTGCAAGAAGGTCTGGTTCTTTGGTACCCAGGGGTTGTACAAGTATATGTACTCTGTTCTTTTTGCAAAGGAGGGCAAGGTCTAAAGATGGACAAAGGGAGGTCAGGGAAGACATTTGTGTGACCTTAAAAAAGAAAAACATTTTGCTAGAAGATTGCT
>NW_023270843.1:7234-14458 GCF_011800145.1 Mirounga leonina | reverse complement strand
TAAATCCTTTAATGGCTTTTGCTGACAGAAGAGCAGGCCTCCCTCATCTATGCGCAGCACTGGGGACTAGATGAGGCTGTGGGCTTTGGTACCCGGGCCTCATCACTCCTTGGGTTGGGGCACGGCTTCCACCTGAGAGTAGGTGTTATTCTCAAAGAGGCGGCTCAGGTGCTGGTTGTTGCCCAGGGCCCTCTGCACGTGCTCTGGGGTGATGCGCATCTTGTGGTTGTTGCAGGCCTCCTGGCCTGCCAGCTCCAGGATGTTGGCCGTCAGGTACTCGAGAATGCCGGTGAGGAAGATCGGTGTAGATGAGCTTAGGCGCTGGGCATAGCGACCCTCTCGCAGGAGGCGGTCCACGCGACTAACCGGGAAATGGAGCTCGGCCCTCATGGAGCGGGACAGACCGTGCCTCTTATGTCTGTGAGAGTGCCGGTGGTTTCTTCTCCGAGACATGATGTTCGCTGGATTTGGCCCTGATCAGCCCAGCCTGATGCTCCCAGTGGCCTGGGTCTGTCAGGGTACCAGTGCTCCCTCCTGCCCACTGTGCCCCTCACTGGTCCGGGAGCCACCTTTATGACAACCTGACATTGTGATGTCATTGATGACAGCGGCCCCTGATCAGGACTGGCCTAGAAGCGTCTGTGACAGAAACCGGGTCTCCCTGTTGACTGGGCCCTCTGTATGAGGGAACGTTTTCCATGTGACTTTAATAGCCTAGCATAAAAAAGGAAATGAATGTTTCAATGTAAACACTGCCCTGTCTTTAGGACCCTGCACTCCTGGTTATCCGATTCCAGCCTTGCATAGTCTCTGAGCTCTTTTACAGCCCTCTGTAAACTGCTGGTAACCAATAGACATACTGAATGCTGTCTAGTAGAGGCTCAAAATAAAACTAGTTTTTTCCATTTACACATTTAAATATTATATTTCTATGTTCTTTGGATTCTCTTTTGAATTGGTTACAATATTTGCCAATTCCTCATGAGTTAAGAAAAAAACTTTAACACATTTCCATTTCACATCTGTATAAGGGTCATGATTTTACTCTGTTTGAAAATATCTTCTGGGGGCACCTGGGTGGCTCAGTCGGTTAAGCATCCAACTCTTGATTTCGGCTCAGGTCATGATCTCAGGGTCATAAGATCACACCCTGTGTCAGGCTCCATGGAGCCTGCTTCTCGGGTGCTCCCAACCCCGCTCACACATGCTCGCGCGCTCTCTCTCAAAACTATCTTCTGTTTTGAAGGTCACACTGATATGCCCAGTGGGTTCACCTGTGAAAGCAGGTAAAAATTCATAGACATAGAAGTGTCCCTCATTCTCAGTTGATACCCAGAAGTGTCTTGTTTCTCCTAGGTGAATCCGAAGTACAGACAGTACTTTGGTGATTTTGGTTTTCTATTTTAAATTTTTAATAATTGTAATTTTCTTCTCTAACTTTGTGCTTCTCTTGCTTTTGTTTTTCCAAATCTGGTTCAGTTCTGACGGGTTTGTTTATAAGATTTTCAGAAAGAGCTCCTGGGTCCTTCAGAGTCAAAGGTTACATTGAAGCCATCAGAGGTTAGTTTGTTCTCTGTGAAAAAGGCTGTTTGGTTGGAGAGTTCATCGGCTCTTGACAAGAGGTTATACAAGATTACTCTTCACCTTTATTAGCTTCCTGCGGCTGCTGGAACAAATCGCCACAAACTCTGTGGCTTCCAACAATGCACATCTATTCTCTTTTAGGCCATAAATTGGAATCAGTTTCACCAGGCTAAAATCGAGGTGTGGACAGGGTCGTGTGACCTTTGAAAGCTCTAGGGTAGATAGAAGCCATTTCCTTGCCTTCTCCAGCTTCTAGAGCTGAATTCTTTGCATTCCTTGGCTGATGGCTTCTTCTATCTTCAAAGCCAGCACTGCTGCATCTTGCTTCAGTTGTCACATTGCCTTTTGCTTTTGTCTTCACATTTCCCTTTGCTTCCTTCTTATAAGGGCACTTTGATTCTAGGGCCAACCACGATTACCCAGGATAATCTTCCCACCTAGCTTTCTTTTTTTTTTTTTTTTAAAGATTTTATTTATTTATTTGACAGAGAGACACAGCGAGAGCGTGAGCACAAGCAGGGAGAGCTGCAGAGGGAGATGGAGAAGCAGACTCCCCACTGAGCAGGAAGCTCGATGTGGGGCTCGATCCCAGGACCCTGGGATCATGACCTGAGCCGGAGGCAGATGCTTAACGACTGAGCCACCCAGGTGTCCCAAAACTGACTTTGGTTTTAAATTGATTTCTCACAGAGCCCCTGAAAAATCAAAGATTTATTTTTTCACATTATGAAAAAGAAGTGCTAGAAATAATTAGATTTATTGGACATAGCATTACTGATGAATTGCACAGAAAATTCCCAAATCAAAAGACGTGCTCAGACTTCCCTAGGTTAAATATTAATACAGAAAATATTAATATAAGTGTTTTAAATGTTTTATACTGTATGGGCAGTTTCTAGAGACTTTTCAGTGGCCTTACCGTCCATGAGATGTTTCTAATTATCAAAGTCCTGCTGGTGATTTAGGCAACAAAACTATAGTATTATCAGCCATCATTTCAGTTAATACTTTGAAATATCTGGCTGCAACCTTCCTTATAAAATTTCAATTCAGCATCTTCTAGGCCAGTGCTTTTTGACAAAGGATACACATCAAACCTACCTATAGTAATGGTTAAATTTTAGGTGTCAACTTTGCTAGGCTATGGTGCCCAGTCATTTGACCAAACGCAAGTCTAGATGTGGCTGTGCAGATACTTTTCAGATGAGATTAACATCTACAATCAGTTTACTATAAGAAAAAGAAATTAGCATCATACAATCAGTTGAAAGTCTAAAGAGAAAAAACTGGGGTTTCTTGGAGGAGAATTTGGCCATACTGTAACACAGAAATCTGGCTAGAGTTTCTAGCCTGTTGACCTACCTTACAGAACCAGGATTTGTCAGACCAGATAACTGCATGAACCAATCATATTCATTCACACACACACACACACACACACACATATCCTATTGGTTCAGTTTTTTTTCTGCAGAACTCTAATACACCAATGGGATTTTATTAAAATCCTTAAGTCTAGGACCTATTCCATACTTTCTTGAAAAAGCGTCACATCATTACACTTTATAGACACTGGGTCAAAACCTCTTTTCCTGTTTTGTCATTGTCATCTTTTACACATGACAAAAAAAGGTGATTTCACCTGTAGCTGCAGTATTGTTATGCCCTCACACAAAATTTTTACTTACAAAAATTATCAATAAGTTAATCTCAGCCGCAAGTATCTGTCTCCTCCAGTTTGTTGTCTGCTTTACATTGATGCTTCTCTGAAGGTGCTATAATCATCTATAGCCCAGAGACTGTGTCCTCAACAAATAAGGATGGTCTCAGAACCCCATAAAAAAGACCGTAACTTCAAGACACCTCAAGAATAAACTTTTAAGCACAAGCTTCTGATGTCATCACATAATCACTTTTAAGACCCTGTCAGTGGACAGAGTGAGAATTTCAAGAACACCTTATTTGAGAAGGAGATGGGTTCATGACACAGCTATCACAAATGTTCTGTGGAACAAGACCAAGATTTGCAAAGTTTAAAGACCTGTACCAGAAAATCAGTCCTTTGATCCTAACCTGTCTGGTCTTTTCCCAATAAAACAGAAGTGAAAGTTCTTTTTTTTTTTTTTTTAAAGATTTTATTTATTTATTTGAGAGAGAGAGAATGAGAGACAGAGAGCAAGAGAGGGAAGAGGGTCAGAGGGAGAAGCAGACCCCCCGCTGAGCAGGGAGCCCGATGTGGGACTCGATCCCGGGACTCCAGGATCATGACCTGAGCCGAAGGCAGTCGCTTAACCAACTGAGCCACCCAGGCGCCCCAGAAGTGAAAGTTCTTGAGAGCGAGCTGTTGCTTGTGCTTTCCTAGAAGTCCCAGAGACCCTAACATCCCTGTATTGAAGAGATTAGCTTCTTTATCCCAGAGGAGAACATTAAACACTCTCTATCTTCAGGCTCATTTCTTAGGATACAGTAGCAGAGGAGGCTCAGCAAGAGGTACCAGAACACGACAGTCATATTTGCTGCTCTACCCACTTGCCATGTGACGTTGGGAGAGTTGGGTATCATCTCTGGGTCAAAGTGGCCTCAGCTGTAAAATGGAGACCCTAAGAAAGAATCCCTGTCCTCCATGCCCCATCTCCCCACTGTCAGTATGGACTTTCCTTAGGAAAACCTCAGACTGGCAATTGCACACCTTGAGTAGACCTCTGAAACAATTTAGTCCAACCGCCTCATCTGGCAGCTGTGGAAGCTGATGTGCACCCCCCCCCCAGGTAAACCACACCTATGGGAGACCAGAACCCAGCTTTCCTCCCTCTTCTGTCACTATTCTGTCCCAATATGTCATGAACACTCTCTTCTCTACAGCTGAGTTGGTCAATTGCTTTCTTCCTACATGGCAGAAGCCCAATATCCCATGACCACAGTATGTAACCTGCCTCCCTGCTGCAAACTGGTTTCCTTTAGATTTTGCTTAAACAGATGAAGTTTAGAGATATTTTCCCCACAGTGATTCTAGAATACTAAATATATGACAGACCAATCTGTTTTCATGAAGGACTCTGAAGCAGAAACACTGAATGAAACATCAAATTCACATCCTATTCCTTGCCTTTCCCTAGATTTGAAACTACACTCTTTAAAGAAGAAAAGAAAAGAAAATTCACTCTGACAGTGCTATTCAAATGTGATGTGGGGGTTGATGTAGGCCATGAAATTATTGGTTACCAATCAGCTGCAGTGGGCTGGGAGATGGCCAGCATTTAGTGACCTTTAAAGCAATCAGGTTTTGCCATAACATTTAAATGAGCGGAGTCTTCTTACTGAACAGAGTTTATACTAGTTCAGATGTTGCTGAACTCGGGTAGAGTCAAATGTGAACTCCGCTGTAGTCCTACTAAACATGACCATTTGTCAGCTCACAATGAATTTGCACAACAGATAGCAAGGATAATTTTGAAGAGCACTATGCTGTTCTAATTTACTGAAGGAGAGAATATCATCCTTCAGAAAACTGTGGTTTTACAATTAAATTACGATGGGGATAATGAACTCAAGGAACTTGAAGAGCCAAGTGAGTACTGTAAATGAGTGAAGTGGGTCATACATGAGATACAGCAGGGAAGGGTGAGCACTGGGGCAAACCAGAGAGACCCAGTATTAATGGGACACTAGCCAGTCATCTTCATCTGACATACACATGTATGCCCAGACATTGTGATTTCATCAGAGAGGCCAGTAATTGAGGTTTTCAGGTTAAAAGTTCTTGATTTTAAATGCTGGCAGCTGATTAATTTTCCTTTAAAAACACCATTGTAGGCCTAATGATCCCATCTGCCACCTCCAGTATGTCTGTGAGCAGCTACTTCGTAATTGGTTCTTTAGGCAAATGATTTATTGATGTTCATAGATAGTCCTCTCATTCTTGAATCCTATTTTGGGACTCCAAAGGCCCTTTCTAAATAGTTGGGTGGTCTCCCTCTGACCACTTCCTGTAGGATCTGTCAGATTCAGGGACTAAGAGCCTGGGCCTTCAAACACCTCTGTTCCCAAAGGCTGTTCTCAGTAAGAGGCCAGCCTAGCATCCAGGCCTTGTGCTCATGCCTCCCCAAGGCCCACGACCCTCCAGGTTCCCCTCAGGCTTGACTTTTGGGCTCATCTCTTCTCACACATTATGCTTTCTGCTCTGCTGACCATGTCTGGCCCCCAGCCTGTCCCAATACTGTCTCTGATCACAGACCTGGCTTGGCAGCCATATCCTCCCCAGACCATCCCTACTCACTCCAGTTTCAGCTTTCCACTCCAACAGGGAACTAGTCATCAGTGGTGTCTTCTCTCCAGGTCCCAAGCTAAAGCTAATCATTCCTCACCATCCCCCACCTCCCACTTTTTGGAAATGCACAAAGGCCCTAAACTCAGGTGGCTCATTCTTTCCCAAGCGCAGTGATTCTCAGTCTCTGCCCGCCTTCCTCCCCTGAGTGTAGGATTCCTGTGCCCATGTAGGAGGGGGACATGGCAGGGTGCTGCATTTACACCCATGCTCTGCTGATCATGGCCCCCATGTTTTCTGGGAAACCCGCAAACACAGCGGAAGCACAGTCTTTAAAGGGATGGCAGCACAGCCCTGCCCGATTCTCCTATGCCCTCGTGACTGCAGAGGGCTTGCCAACATAAGGTCCCTAAGGCTCAAACTCCAAACTCCGCCTTGGACGTCGGATAATCTGAGCGAGCCCAGGAAGCCTGGCTCCCTACACATGTCACAGTGACCATTACTGTCGACGACTGCACGGACCGTGAGGTGACCGCCTGACCATACAGGTCTGCTAAGCCGACATAATTTATGCAACTACTCTCACATCTCTGGCCTTTAACGAATTCCTCCTTAGTTGTGCCTTCTGGTGAAGGACCCAGGGGACTATTTTGCACTAAAACAAGCCACTGCCGGGGTGCCTGGGTGGCTCAGTCGTTAAGCGTCTGCCTTCAGCTCAGGTCAAGATCCCAGGGTCCTGGGATCGAGCCCCGCATCAGGCTCCCTGCTCAGCGGGAGGCCTGCTTCTCCCTCTCCCACTCCCCCTGCTTGTGTTCCCTCTCTCGTGGTCTCTTTCTGTCAAATAAATAAGTAAATAAAACATCTTAAAAAAAAAGATTTAAAACAAGCCACTGCCATAAGCCAAAATCAACAGCTTCTACAAATCAGCTATTTAACCAACATATCAAGATCTTAGCATAATGATTGATTCCCTGGCATTACCCACCCTGGAGGCACTCCCTGTTGGCTGAAGGACATTGGAATATGAGAAACCATGCCCTGGACACAAAGATGCTCCGCTTCAGGGATGGGGTGGCGATGCTGGGGCTATCCTGTGATCAGATGAAGGAGAATCTCACCTGCAGCTGCTCGGAGAGGCCTGCTGGCTACTCAGATGAACAGAAGAGTAACTGTTGAGTTTGGCTAAGGCTAGGAGGGCTTCCTGGCTCTCCATAACAAATGACAACTTTGTGGGTTGGACATCCTGACAGTGAGGTTTCTGAAAATACTGGATTGAATGGCATTACGGAGCAAGAAAAGTTTCTTGGATTTATACAAGCGCATATTCCAATGAGCTCTAAACACAACCCTGACACTGTTATTGTCAGGACACTCCT
>NW_023270843.1:0-7224 GCF_011800145.1 Mirounga leonina | reverse complement strand
TAAATCCTTTAATGGCTTTTGCTGACAGAAGAGCAGGCCTCCCTCATCTATGCGCAGCACTGGGGACTAGATGAGGCTGTGGGCTTTGGTACCCGGGCCTCATCACTCCTTGGGTTGGGGCACGGCTTCCACCTGAGAGTAGGTGTTATTCTCAAAGAGGCGGCTCAGGTGCTGGTTGTTGCCCAGGGCCCTCTGCACGTGCTCTGGGGTGATGCGCATCTTGTGGTTGTTGCAGGCCTCCTGGCCTGCCAGCTCCAGGATGTTGGCCGTCAGGTACTCGAGAATGCCGGTGAGGAAGATCGGTGTAGATGAGCTTAGGCGCTGGGCATAGCGACCCTCTCGCAGGAGGCGGTCCACGCGACTAACCGGGAAATGGAGCTCGGCCCTCATGGAGCGGGACAGACCGTGCCTCTTATGTCTGTGAGAGTGCCGGTGGTTTCTTCTCCGAGACATGATGTTCGCTGGATTTGGCCCTGATCAGCCCAGCCTGATGCTCCCAGTGGCCTGGGTCTGTCAGGGTACCAGTGCTCCCTCCTGCCCACTGTGCCCCTCACTGGTCCGGGAGCCACCTTTATGACAACCTGACATTGTGATGTCATTGATGACAGCGGCCCCTGATCAGGACTGGCCTAGAAGCGTCTGTGACAGAAACCGGGTCTCCCTGTTGACTGGGCCCTCTGTATGAGGGAACGTTTTCCATGTGACTTTAATAGCCTAGCATAAAAAAGGAAATGAATGTTTCAATGTAAACACTGCCCTGTCTTTAGGACCCTGCACTCCTGGTTATCCGATTCCAGCCTTGCATAGTCTCTGAGCTCTTTTACAGCCCTCTGTAAACTGCTGGTAACCAATAGACATACTGAATGCTGTCTAGTAGAGGCTCAAAATAAAACTAGTTTTTTCCATTTACACATTTAAATATTATATTTCTATGTTCTTTGGATTCTCTTTTGAATTGGTTACAATATTTGCCAATTCCTCATGAGTTAAGAAAAAAACTTTAACACATTTCCATTTCACATCTGTATAAGGGTCATGATTTTACTCTGTTTGAAAATATCTTCTGGGGGCACCTGGGTGGCTCAGTCGGTTAAGCATCCAACTCTTGATTTCGGCTCAGGTCATGATCTCAGGGTCATAAGATCACACCCTGTGTCAGGCTCCATGGAGCCTGCTTCTCGGGTGCTCCCAACCCCGCTCACACATGCTCGCGCGCTCTCTCTCAAAACTATCTTCTGTTTTGAAGGTCACACTGATATGCCCAGTGGGTTCACCTGTGAAAGCAGGTAAAAATTCATAGACATAGAAGTGTCCCTCATTCTCAGTTGATACCCAGAAGTGTCTTGTTTCTCCTAGGTGAATCCGAAGTACAGACAGTACTTTGGTGATTTTGGTTTTCTATTTTAAATTTTTAATAATTGTAATTTTCTTCTCTAACTTTGTGCTTCTCTTGCTTTTGTTTTTCCAAATCTGGTTCAGTTCTGACGGGTTTGTTTATAAGATTTTCAGAAAGAGCTCCTGGGTCCTTCAGAGTCAAAGGTTACATTGAAGCCATCAGAGGTTAGTTTGTTCTCTGTGAAAAAGGCTGTTTGGTTGGAGAGTTCATCGGCTCTTGACAAGAGGTTATACAAGATTACTCTTCACCTTTATTAGCTTCCTGCGGCTGCTGGAACAAATCGCCACAAACTCTGTGGCTTCCAACAATGCACATCTATTCTCTTTTAGGCCATAAATTGGAATCAGTTTCACCAGGCTAAAATCGAGGTGTGGACAGGGTCGTGTGACCTTTGAAAGCTCTAGGGTAGATAGAAGCCATTTCCTTGCCTTCTCCAGCTTCTAGAGCTGAATTCTTTGCATTCCTTGGCTGATGGCTTCTTCTATCTTCAAAGCCAGCACTGCTGCATCTTGCTTCAGTTGTCACATTGCCTTTTGCTTTTGTCTTCACATTTCCCTTTGCTTCCTTCTTATAAGGGCACTTTGATTCTAGGGCCAACCACGATTACCCAGGATAATCTTCCCACCTAGCTTTCTTTTTTTTTTTTTTTTAAAGATTTTATTTATTTATTTGACAGAGAGACACAGCGAGAGCGTGAGCACAAGCAGGGAGAGCTGCAGAGGGAGATGGAGAAGCAGACTCCCCACTGAGCAGGAAGCTCGATGTGGGGCTCGATCCCAGGACCCTGGGATCATGACCTGAGCCGGAGGCAGATGCTTAACGACTGAGCCACCCAGGTGTCCCAAAACTGACTTTGGTTTTAAATTGATTTCTCACAGAGCCCCTGAAAAATCAAAGATTTATTTTTTCACATTATGAAAAAGAAGTGCTAGAAATAATTAGATTTATTGGACATAGCATTACTGATGAATTGCACAGAAAATTCCCAAATCAAAAGACGTGCTCAGACTTCCCTAGGTTAAATATTAATACAGAAAATATTAATATAAGTGTTTTAAATGTTTTATACTGTATGGGCAGTTTCTAGAGACTTTTCAGTGGCCTTACCGTCCATGAGATGTTTCTAATTATCAAAGTCCTGCTGGTGATTTAGGCAACAAAACTATAGTATTATCAGCCATCATTTCAGTTAATACTTTGAAATATCTGGCTGCAACCTTCCTTATAAAATTTCAATTCAGCATCTTCTAGGCCAGTGCTTTTTGACAAAGGATACACATCAAACCTACCTATAGTAATGGTTAAATTTTAGGTGTCAACTTTGCTAGGCTATGGTGCCCAGTCATTTGACCAAACGCAAGTCTAGATGTGGCTGTGCAGATACTTTTCAGATGAGATTAACATCTACAATCAGTTTACTATAAGAAAAAGAAATTAGCATCATACAATCAGTTGAAAGTCTAAAGAGAAAAAACTGGGGTTTCTTGGAGGAGAATTTGGCCATACTGTAACACAGAAATCTGGCTAGAGTTTCTAGCCTGTTGACCTACCTTACAGAACCAGGATTTGTCAGACCAGATAACTGCATGAACCAATCATATTCATTCACACACACACACACACACACACACATATCCTATTGGTTCAGTTTTTTTTCTGCAGAACTCTAATACACCAATGGGATTTTATTAAAATCCTTAAGTCTAGGACCTATTCCATACTTTCTTGAAAAAGCGTCACATCATTACACTTTATAGACACTGGGTCAAAACCTCTTTTCCTGTTTTGTCATTGTCATCTTTTACACATGACAAAAAAAGGTGATTTCACCTGTAGCTGCAGTATTGTTATGCCCTCACACAAAATTTTTACTTACAAAAATTATCAATAAGTTAATCTCAGCCGCAAGTATCTGTCTCCTCCAGTTTGTTGTCTGCTTTACATTGATGCTTCTCTGAAGGTGCTATAATCATCTATAGCCCAGAGACTGTGTCCTCAACAAATAAGGATGGTCTCAGAACCCCATAAAAAAGACCGTAACTTCAAGACACCTCAAGAATAAACTTTTAAGCACAAGCTTCTGATGTCATCACATAATCACTTTTAAGACCCTGTCAGTGGACAGAGTGAGAATTTCAAGAACACCTTATTTGAGAAGGAGATGGGTTCATGACACAGCTATCACAAATGTTCTGTGGAACAAGACCAAGATTTGCAAAGTTTAAAGACCTGTACCAGAAAATCAGTCCTTTGATCCTAACCTGTCTGGTCTTTTCCCAATAAAACAGAAGTGAAAGTTCTTTTTTTTTTTTTTTTAAAGATTTTATTTATTTATTTGAGAGAGAGAGAATGAGAGACAGAGAGCAAGAGAGGGAAGAGGGTCAGAGGGAGAAGCAGACCCCCCGCTGAGCAGGGAGCCCGATGTGGGACTCGATCCCGGGACTCCAGGATCATGACCTGAGCCGAAGGCAGTCGCTTAACCAACTGAGCCACCCAGGCGCCCCAGAAGTGAAAGTTCTTGAGAGCGAGCTGTTGCTTGTGCTTTCCTAGAAGTCCCAGAGACCCTAACATCCCTGTATTGAAGAGATTAGCTTCTTTATCCCAGAGGAGAACATTAAACACTCTCTATCTTCAGGCTCATTTCTTAGGATACAGTAGCAGAGGAGGCTCAGCAAGAGGTACCAGAACACGACAGTCATATTTGCTGCTCTACCCACTTGCCATGTGACGTTGGGAGAGTTGGGTATCATCTCTGGGTCAAAGTGGCCTCAGCTGTAAAATGGAGACCCTAAGAAAGAATCCCTGTCCTCCATGCCCCATCTCCCCACTGTCAGTATGGACTTTCCTTAGGAAAACCTCAGACTGGCAATTGCACACCTTGAGTAGACCTCTGAAACAATTTAGTCCAACCGCCTCATCTGGCAGCTGTGGAAGCTGATGTGCACCCCCCCCCCAGGTAAACCACACCTATGGGAGACCAGAACCCAGCTTTCCTCCCTCTTCTGTCACTATTCTGTCCCAATATGTCATGAACACTCTCTTCTCTACAGCTGAGTTGGTCAATTGCTTTCTTCCTACATGGCAGAAGCCCAATATCCCATGACCACAGTATGTAACCTGCCTCCCTGCTGCAAACTGGTTTCCTTTAGATTTTGCTTAAACAGATGAAGTTTAGAGATATTTTCCCCACAGTGATTCTAGAATACTAAATATATGACAGACCAATCTGTTTTCATGAAGGACTCTGAAGCAGAAACACTGAATGAAACATCAAATTCACATCCTATTCCTTGCCTTTCCCTAGATTTGAAACTACACTCTTTAAAGAAGAAAAGAAAAGAAAATTCACTCTGACAGTGCTATTCAAATGTGATGTGGGGGTTGATGTAGGCCATGAAATTATTGGTTACCAATCAGCTGCAGTGGGCTGGGAGATGGCCAGCATTTAGTGACCTTTAAAGCAATCAGGTTTTGCCATAACATTTAAATGAGCGGAGTCTTCTTACTGAACAGAGTTTATACTAGTTCAGATGTTGCTGAACTCGGGTAGAGTCAAATGTGAACTCCGCTGTAGTCCTACTAAACATGACCATTTGTCAGCTCACAATGAATTTGCACAACAGATAGCAAGGATAATTTTGAAGAGCACTATGCTGTTCTAATTTACTGAAGGAGAGAATATCATCCTTCAGAAAACTGTGGTTTTACAATTAAATTACGATGGGGATAATGAACTCAAGGAACTTGAAGAGCCAAGTGAGTACTGTAAATGAGTGAAGTGGGTCATACATGAGATACAGCAGGGAAGGGTGAGCACTGGGGCAAACCAGAGAGACCCAGTATTAATGGGACACTAGCCAGTCATCTTCATCTGACATACACATGTATGCCCAGACATTGTGATTTCATCAGAGAGGCCAGTAATTGAGGTTTTCAGGTTAAAAGTTCTTGATTTTAAATGCTGGCAGCTGATTAATTTTCCTTTAAAAACACCATTGTAGGCCTAATGATCCCATCTGCCACCTCCAGTATGTCTGTGAGCAGCTACTTCGTAATTGGTTCTTTAGGCAAATGATTTATTGATGTTCATAGATAGTCCTCTCATTCTTGAATCCTATTTTGGGACTCCAAAGGCCCTTTCTAAATAGTTGGGTGGTCTCCCTCTGACCACTTCCTGTAGGATCTGTCAGATTCAGGGACTAAGAGCCTGGGCCTTCAAACACCTCTGTTCCCAAAGGCTGTTCTCAGTAAGAGGCCAGCCTAGCATCCAGGCCTTGTGCTCATGCCTCCCCAAGGCCCACGACCCTCCAGGTTCCCCTCAGGCTTGACTTTTGGGCTCATCTCTTCTCACACATTATGCTTTCTGCTCTGCTGACCATGTCTGGCCCCCAGCCTGTCCCAATACTGTCTCTGATCACAGACCTGGCTTGGCAGCCATATCCTCCCCAGACCATCCCTACTCACTCCAGTTTCAGCTTTCCACTCCAACAGGGAACTAGTCATCAGTGGTGTCTTCTCTCCAGGTCCCAAGCTAAAGCTAATCATTCCTCACCATCCCCCACCTCCCACTTTTTGGAAATGCACAAAGGCCCTAAACTCAGGTGGCTCATTCTTTCCCAAGCGCAGTGATTCTCAGTCTCTGCCCGCCTTCCTCCCCTGAGTGTAGGATTCCTGTGCCCATGTAGGAGGGGGACATGGCAGGGTGCTGCATTTACACCCATGCTCTGCTGATCATGGCCCCCATGTTTTCTGGGAAACCCGCAAACACAGCGGAAGCACAGTCTTTAAAGGGATGGCAGCACAGCCCTGCCCGATTCTCCTATGCCCTCGTGACTGCAGAGGGCTTGCCAACATAAGGTCCCTAAGGCTCAAACTCCAAACTCCGCCTTGGACGTCGGATAATCTGAGCGAGCCCAGGAAGCCTGGCTCCCTACACATGTCACAGTGACCATTACTGTCGACGACTGCACGGACCGTGAGGTGACCGCCTGACCATACAGGTCTGCTAAGCCGACATAATTTATGCAACTACTCTCACATCTCTGGCCTTTAACGAATTCCTCCTTAGTTGTGCCTTCTGGTGAAGGACCCAGGGGACTATTTTGCACTAAAACAAGCCACTGCCGGGGTGCCTGGGTGGCTCAGTCGTTAAGCGTCTGCCTTCAGCTCAGGTCAAGATCCCAGGGTCCTGGGATCGAGCCCCGCATCAGGCTCCCTGCTCAGCGGGAGGCCTGCTTCTCCCTCTCCCACTCCCCCTGCTTGTGTTCCCTCTCTCGTGGTCTCTTTCTGTCAAATAAATAAGTAAATAAAACATCTTAAAAAAAAAGATTTAAAACAAGCCACTGCCATAAGCCAAAATCAACAGCTTCTACAAATCAGCTATTTAACCAACATATCAAGATCTTAGCATAATGATTGATTCCCTGGCATTACCCACCCTGGAGGCACTCCCTGTTGGCTGAAGGACATTGGAATATGAGAAACCATGCCCTGGACACAAAGATGCTCCGCTTCAGGGATGGGGTGGCGATGCTGGGGCTATCCTGTGATCAGATGAAGGAGAATCTCACCTGCAGCTGCTCGGAGAGGCCTGCTGGCTACTCAGATGAACAGAAGAGTAACTGTTGAGTTTGGCTAAGGCTAGGAGGGCTTCCTGGCTCTCCATAACAAATGACAACTTTGTGGGTTGGACATCCTGACAGTGAGGTTTCTGAAAATACTGGATTGAATGGCATTACGGAGCAAGAAAAGTTTCTTGGATTTATACAAGCGCATATTCCAATGAGCTCTAAACACAACCCTGACACTGTTATTGTCAGGACACTCCT
>NW_023270842.1:12183-24356 GCF_011800145.1 Mirounga leonina | reverse complement strand
GTGTTCTTATCATGAATGAATGTTGTACTTTGTGAAATGCTTTTTCTGTGTCTATTGAAATGATCATATGGTTCTTATCCTTTCTTTTATTGATGTGATGTATCATGTTGTTTGATTTGCAAATACTGAACCACGCTTGCAACTGAGAATAAATTACACTGGGTTGTGGTGAATGATTTTTTAATATATTATTAGATTTGGTTTGCTAGTATTTTGTTGAAGACTTTTGCATCTATGTTCATCAGGGATATTGGCCTGAAGATCTCTTTTTTAGTGGTGTCTTTATCTGGTTTTGGTATCAGGGTAATCCTGGCCTCATAGGATGAATTTGAAAGTTTTCCTTCCTTTTCTATGTTTTGGAATCGTTTGAGAAGAATAGGTATTCATTTTTCTTTAGATGTTTGATAGAATTTGCCTGTGAAGCCATGTGGTCCTGGACTTCTGTTTGTTGGCAGACCTCCGGGATTCTAAGCTTCCTTTCCTTTTGTTTTCTCTTGGGTACATTGGGGATAATTGCTTTCTTCTACCTTGTTGGTATGAGGGTGGAACCAGGTAAGTCTTTCTACCTTCCTTGAGCTCTGATGGTTCACGCTGCATTGCAAACACAGAGCACTTCAACTGAGGGATGCTCTTTCAGGTCTCACTGCCTTCAGTTTTGCAAAGTATTGTCTCTGCAGCATTGTGTCCTCTTATCTAGCATCTTTTCTCCAAGTGCACTGTACTTTCCAGCCATTCTGAAGGTGGTCTGTGGTGACAAGTTTTTGTCAGTCTCTTGTGCCTTCTCTTTCTTGGGTTCCACTTTCTGGTTTGCCCAGCACCCTGCTCTGTCACAGAAAGCAAGCTGAGAATGGACTAGTGTTTGGCAAGTGGGAGTCAAGGAAGCAGGGCAGATTAGAGATAAACTTCCCCTCCCTGTCAGAAAAAACATTCTTCTAGTCTGCATGGATTTTAATGTGTGATCCATTGTGGAGGAAACTGAGACTATTCTCAGTGATGTCCTGCATCCTCTGTATGCTGGGTGGGGAGTGACACACGCCTTTGCTCTCTGGCACTCAGTGGTCCTCCTGGAAGCCTGAACACAGGCAGCTGGTAGGGCTCATGTGTGCCACGGACCAGAACCCCCCTCTTCTCACACACTGCCTGCTCTCCCCTGTGGGTCGGGTTTGTCTACTCGCTTGCCCTGTGCAGTTTATCATGCTTAGCAGTGAGAGTTCTGGTTCATGGGAACAGTTCTGAAGCTTCCTACATAGGGCTTTGTGCCCTCTTTCTTATCGAGACTCCTGTCTCCTACTTGCACCCCTCAAGGGGTGAAGGTCAGCATAGGTCACTGGACCCTGGGAGAGATAGGTCCCGTTCCCATGTTACTTAAATGCCTTTCAGTTGCCCAGCCCACCCTGTGTTGTGTATACACCTGACAGAGGCCAAATGCTTTAGCCAAAGCATGAACAGACTCAGCCAGTCATCCTGTCTACCCCATCCTGACTGCAGTGCAGAGCTGCTGTTTCCCTCCAGTCTCTGCTCTGGATTCCAAGCCTGTCCTGAGCAGACACAGGAAGATTTGAGTCCCTGAAGTAGTCCTTAAGGAAGAGATGGTCTGATGTCCTCTCCAGTTCCAAGTCCTGCTAGTACAGGTGCTTTCCCTTATTACGTACTTTCTCCCTCCCTCCCTTTCTTCCTCCTCTCTCTCTCCCTCCCTCCCCCTCCCCCATTTCTCTCCCTGTCCATGTCTCCCTCCCTTCCTCTCTCCCTTTCTCTCCCTCTCTCTCTCCCTCCTTCCTTCTCTTTCCCTTCCTCTTCCTCGCTCCCTCTCTCCCTCCTTCTCTCTCTTTCTTTGCCTCTCTCTCTCTCCCTGTCTCCCTATCTTCCTCCCTCCTCCTCCCCCATTTCTATCCCTTCCGCCCTTCTCTTTCCCTCCCTCCCTCTCTCTCTTCCTTCCTCCCTCTCTCCCTTTCCCTCCCTCTCTCCCTCCCTTCCTCCTTCTCTCTCTCTCCCCCCTCTATCTCCCTCTCTTCCTTCTCCCCCTCCCCCACACATAAAGCAGGCTGTACCTTCACTCAGCTTCTCCCAGCCTTTCTTCCGACCTTGTTCAATCTTCCTGTTTCTAGCAAATAATGACATTAATGAGGAAAACCACTAACTTCACATGATTTTAAACAACTATGGCTTATATGCTTAAATGTGTTGGTTTGACATTGAGGAAGCCAGGTCCTGGGGAAATGGCATGAAGAGCAGTTTGAGTAAAATGAAGAAGACTTTGGGAATAAAAAACATTTGTTAGTGAAGATCTAAATCCTACTTTCTGGAAAGGAGGCTTGTTGGTGAGGAATGCTGGTTGTAACAAGGCCTGGGTCAGCTAAGCAGCTTCATTTCAGACCAGGGAGTGGTACAAGGTTACACCCAAGGCAGCCAGGCCCAGAGTTACTACTAATTTTCCAGTTCCTACCTCTGGAAGAATTTCTGTTATTTTGGGTTTTATTTTTCTTTATTTTTTTCCCCCTAGCTTTCAATGTGTCCTGAAACAACCCCAAATAAGCTTCTAAAAGTTGTAATCATCTAAATAATAATACAATAATACTTAGTAATAATTTGTTTTATAATGGGCAATGTACCAAATGATTTACATAATTATCTCATTGAATCCTCATAACGTACGTATAAAATATAGGCAATTGTTACCCTCATATTACAGATTTAAAAAAAGAGTTCTGGAAAGGCTAAGTGACTTTCCCAAGGTCACACTCCTAGTTAGTGGCAGAGCAGAATTAGACATTTTAATCTAAATTTGAGACTGAAGCCCTTTCCATTACATTTTGGCTGTTCTCAATCTTTGGAGGTACAGAGGGGATAGTGATAGCCTTGAAAACTCCTCTCATTCAAGAAGACACCGTGGAAGGAGTATCAGCCCCCAAGTCCTTCAATGGCAAGGGAGACATTCATAACAATAAGGTTTGTCATGGGAAAAATAAGTCCTTAGACTAATGAATTCATTTATTCAGGAAGTACTTATTGCAAAATTATTATGTGTAAGGTCTCATTCAAGGAACTGGAGATACAGTGGAGGAAAAAGGAAATGATAGGTACTTTTCCTCCCCTCATAAAGCTTATATTCCCGTGGGAAGAGAGATGATAAAAAAAAAGTTAAGTGTCATACGAGAATTAAAATCAGTCAATGGATAGAAAGTGACTTAGGTGACAGATTTTTTGGTAGAAACTGACAAGTTGATTTAAATGGAAATAGAAAGGACCTATCAAAGCCAAAACCATTTTTGAAAAAGTATTTCTTTTAAGCTTTATTAAGCTTAAAGACTTAACATTACCAGATTTCAAGACTTACTTATAAGCCCGTGCCAACATATATACAAATAAGGACATAGCACAATGAGAACGCAGTAGAGTTCAGGAATAGACCCACATATGTATGGTCAATTTATTTTCTATAAAGGTGGCAAAGGAATTCAATGGGAAAAGGATAATCTTACAATAAGTGGTGTGAAAACAATTGATATCCATATGCAACAAAAAAAGATTCAAATCTTACCTCATACCAGATATAAAAAATAAACTTGATATGGAAAATCATAGGCTAAATGTAAGAGTTAAAAAACTGTAAAACTTTCAGAAGAAAAAAGAGAGGAAAATCTTAGTGGCCTTAGGTCTGGCCGAGGAGGCTGGAGCCCAGTAGGGGAGAGCAGTGAGGAGCTGGACACTACTGAAGTGGGCAGGGGTGTTTAAGTTTAACTTATTTGTCAAGAATATTTTATAAAGTTGTTGAATATATCCAGAAGGAGGTATGTAGCATTTGGTTGTCCCTTGATTTACGTTTTAAAAAGGTCATTCTGAATGCTGTTTGGACAATATTTTTTAGTGAGGTCAAAGTACAAAGGGGCAATTTGGTTAGGAGGCTGTGGTGGTAGTTGGGATAAGAGATATTGGTGCCTTCCTGGGGGTGGTACCAGTAGAGATGGAAAGGAGTGCACAGATGCAGATAATGTCTAGGGAGTAGAGGTAAATGGACCTTGCAGATGGGTTGGAGATAGAGGGTGATGGGAGAGAGAGAGATAAGAGTCAGAAGCTGCTGGATTCTGGCTTGAGCCACTGCTACATGGGGTGGATTGATCCCTGAGATGGAAAACAAGATCGGTGAAAGACTTTCAGATACATTATCTTTTTTGTTTTTACAACAATCCTTGAGAGGTAGTAAAAACATAATCCCTATTTTACAAATAAGGTAGTTAAGCTTCTGAGAGAATAGATTTATTTCTATCCACACAGCTGGTAAATGGAAAGGCTGTGTGGCAATCTTGGGCTTCTTGGGGCAGGCGATCTGTTGCTTGTTTCCCTACCAAACTGACTCCCAGAAAGAATCCTGCTCCTCAGCACCATCACCGTTGCCGAGTACAAGCACTTGACTCTTTTCTGCTACAACTCTATTTCAGGTTAATTTACCTTGTACTTAGGACTTTGACACTCAGATGGTTTAACAGCTATTTCAGACATCTATTTCTGCTAAAAGATGCACTGTCCCTATTTTTGGAAGTCAGATGATGCACAGGAAAGGTAACATGATAGGGAACGTTTTGCCCCTCATAAATCACTGACTCAAATCATAACCAGATTATGAGAGATACAAATATCCTAATGACTGCCTATGACACCTGTAAAGATGCCAGTACATAATTGTGTTCCTCTTTGATGTTTTAATAATATTGACATAGAATATTAAAGACTATCTGAAATGCAGTTTTAGATATTTTACAGACATTATCTCCACTATGTTTTACAGTAACACTGGAAGGCTCAGGAAGGTTAATTTCCCCAAACATCTAGAAAGTGCCTGTGTGAATATTTGATTCACAAGTTTGTAAAGCCAAACAAAGATCATTCTCCTTTCACTATGATACTACTTATTTCAGGGAAGAAATCCAATGCTGCTTTGGTCTTGCCCCTTTGACCTTTAGTGTTCCTCTCCTGCCTCCCCCCTCCCAACGAGTCAGCATTAGTGATGGGATGTAGGCAAAATTCCCCACAATTGATTACTCTAGTAAAGAATTTATTATCTGGGGATGCCTGGGTGGCTCAGTTGGTTAAGCATCTGACTCTTGGTTTTGGCTCAGGTCATGATTTCAGGGTCCTGGAATTGAGCCCCACATCAGGCTTCATGCTCAGCAGGGAATCTGCTTCCTCTCTCTCTCTCTCCCTCTGCTCCTCCCCTGCTTGTGTGCTCTCTATCTCTAAAATAAATGAATAAATAAGTCTTTTTTAAAAAAGAATTTATTATCTGGAAGCATCATAAAACTTGTTTCTTAGACATTTTCTAGATAATGCCTATAACAAGGATCTTTGATTTTCTGCAAGAATGACACCCATTTAGTTATTTTATATGGTGCCCCCATATTTCTTCCTCACAAATACTGTGTGGAAAAACTCTGTTATTTAATGTGGGTGAGTTAAAATAAAATTTTACCACTGTCCTTTAGAGGTTTTCATAAATGCCCTGGGAACTTGCAAATCTGTTGATTTTAGATCTATAATCTGTAACACTGTCTGCTGACAGCTTTTCAAGGAAGATAGGAGGTAATCAATGTAAAGTCGGTGGAAGTTTGGCTAACAAAACTAACCAAGGGCAACATTTAACCTATGTTCAATAAGGAGGATCTGTCTTGATATCTTCAGTGGAAACTCATTATGAAATGTAGACAAATAATTTAGACATAAATCTGTTTTGCGGGTTTTGCTTGCTTTCATCATCATGTAATGGTAATTAGCTGAGTTTCACTGGGCTGTGACTAACTCTAAACCTCTCAGCAGGCTGGGAGTAGGATGCCAGGCTGTGGTAGTGAGAGCTAGATGGCACTAGTGTAACTGTCAGCTGCCCAATCATTAACAGTCCTCTGACTGTGATGAAAGAGGTTTCTAGAATAAGAAATTCAGTTCTGGCTGCTTGCATTTTCTCTAAGTGCAACACAATAAAACACAAAACAGAGAGCATTCTCTTCTCTCTTTCTCTCTCATGCTTGTCCTTGCTTTCTTTCTGATAACACCCATGTGTAGGAGGCTGTGTGTGTGTGCGCACACAACCTTGTTGAACTTTTCCTTAGAATAAACAATTGGGAACCACTAGTCCTGGGCTCTCTGGAGATTTGACACACACAAGCCTTCTCCCCTATGTCCTAGATGCAGCAGTTGTTTTTCTGCCTAACGACAGAGGTGTTAGAGTTTTTACAGGTCATACGTGAACTCAGGCCAGAGCCTGCTACGTGAACAGCTTGTAATCTGACAGGAAGGACAATGGTATCTTAGAGTTGGAAGGAGACACTGGATGTTTTTCAGTTCAACTTCCCACTTGGGAATGTTTGGAGTTCATTTTTTAATTTTGGAAAACATTTTACTGCCAGATATTTGAGACTATCAGCAAAGGTTAAGGAAGGCCAGGAAAAAGTTTCTGGTGTAGGAAGGCTGGAGATGGTGCCCGTGACTGGGTTCTCTTACATGAGAGTGCAGGAAGGCCAGGAGATGAACAAAATGGTACCTTCCAAGTGTGTGCTGCTATGTCACATGGCGTCCTGTAGGGGGAGCTGAGCCGTTCAACAGCTTCAGCAGCTGCCTTGAAGGTCCTGAGACTTTGTTCCCCATTACTCATCTTTCTTTACCCCTCTCTCCAACAGCTTTCCAGCTGTCATGAATGTCATGTATTTGATATGATATATCACCCACTCTTGATACAAGAAGAACAGAGCCTACAGAGCACAGGAAGGAGAAAGACAGTGATAGAGGACATGATGTATACATACTAGCTGGCCTCTAGGAAATCTTTTTTTCCCTGATTTTTCCTTTTCAGCCTGCCTCAGAGTCACATACTATACTCAGAGATGAGATTTATTTTTGAATTGAGGCCATTTTTACTTCACAGGAACTTGTGAAACTGCACTTTGGTGAGTTATTGGGTCTGGGATTCCTGAAAACAGTTTAAAAGGAGTGTGTGTGGGGGGGACAACAAGTAATAAGATTGCTGAGGATAAAACCCTAAAAATTAGGTGGGAATCTAGGTAACTTTTGATAGAAGGAGAAATAGTGGCTTTAAGGTGTAGGCAAGGCCTGGCTCTAGGAGTAGGGGTCTGAAGGGTTTTGGGGGGGGGGGTCTCTGGTAACTGGCAATTAGCTAAGGGCAGAACATTTGGAGGGGGAGTGAGGGTCATCTGTGATGGAAGTGGAGGGGGAGTAAGTAAAAAACTCACTTTACTTGGGTTCACGTTCTCTTGAGACTTTGTCTTGGTATCTGAGATTCTAGACTTATCCTAAATGGAAATTTACTTTTTCAGTACTTAGAAAGCATTCCATGTACTGTACTGTTGGTTGCTGATTTAGCATCCTTTCTTTCTTTCCACCTTACTTCCCAACAGATGTGATTTTTTTTTTTAAGATTTTATTTGTTTATTTGACAGAGAGAGAGACAGCAAGAGCAGGAACACAAGCAGGGGGAGTGGGAGAGGGAGAAGCAGGCCTCCTGCCGAGCAGGGAGCCCGATGTGGGACTCCATCCCAGGACCCTGGGATCATGACCTGAGCTGAAGGCAGACGCTTAACGACTGAGCCACCCAGGCGCCCAGATGTGATTTTGTTATATACAAACTTTTGGGAGAGCCACGTGTCTAAGGAAGCCTGGTCCTAGGTCCTCTGTGGGATGGAGGGTGACGGGGTTCAAATTGATGTTCTAAGCCAATCAAAGCAGTTCCATCCTCTAGGAATCTTTGGTTTGGACACAAACAAGAGACAAACCTGGCCACCAAAACATGAGGAAAAGTCTGTGGGAGGCTACTAAGAAAAGTTAACTTATTTTTAAAAAAGATACACAGAAGAGATGGTTTTCTCTTCCTCTGGATGTTTTAATGTTTGGATGATGTCACATGAGGAACTATTGTAGAATTTTCTAACCATGAGAGGAACTGCCCTGAGGACAAAATGAACCACCCAAAATGGCAGAACAGAGAGAAAGAACTTGGATCCTTAATGCTGTTGTTGAGCCATTAAATCAACTGAACTCGCAATCACTTCACCTCTAGAGTTCTTGCTTTGTGGCATAATGAATTTTCTTAGTATTTAAACCTTTTAGAAGTTTTTTTTAAAAGTTTATTGAAGTAAATTAACATACACTGAAATATATCCTTTTTTGCATAGAATTCTATGAATTTTGACAAATGCATTAGAGTTGTTTATCTGTTGTACATTGTTAAAGTATGCTTTGTGATTAATTAATTCATTTTATTCAGAAAATTTTATTGTGCATTAACTCCACCAACCAGGTTCTGTGAAGAATATCAAATGAACCATGGTATGGCCTTTTGCCTCAAGGAAATATTCATTTATTTTATATGAAATATACAAATAAAGGATGATTCTATAATAGCATTGCTTGAAAAGAAAACATGCCAGAATCCTTAGTTTCATTCATTCCTTCATTTCATTCCTTCAATAAATATTTGTTGAATATCTATTAACATGTCTGTTCTTAGAGATCTGTAAATAGATAAAACCTACCCGGAAATCTGAAATATAAATTAAAACTTAAAATACAATGAAATGTCTCCTATTCAGAGTTCTAATAAATTTTTATCAGCACATTAGTTATGAAATATATAAATTTATACTTTGAAACAGTCTATTTGTATAGGCTTTTTCTGTTCTTCTTGTTTATAAGACCCTGAAGGAGTTAATAATCCCATCTCAGACCCATCCTCAGAATAACTAGCACATTGTCTTGTCTATAGTAAGTGCTCAAAATAAATATTTGCTTAATGAATTAAATATTTTTTGGTAAATGAGCCAACTTTAGTAAGCCTTGAAGGACATACCACATTTGCCTCAAATGCCTAGATCTTCTGACTAAAGTAATGTGACTGAAAAAAAAATAAAGGCAAAATATTTATGATGAAAACATTTTCAAACAGAAGTTGTAATTAATAACTATCTTTTTTTTTTTAAAGATTTTATTTATTTATTTGAGAGAGAGAATGAGACAGAGAGAGAGAGAGCATGAGATGGGGGAGGGCCAGAGGGAGAAGCAGGCTCCCTGCCGAGCAGGGAGCCCGATGTGGGACTCTATCCCGGGACTCCAGGATCATGACCTGAACCCAAGGCAGTCACTTAACCAACTGAGCCACCCAGGCGCCCCAATAACTATCTTTATATTGGCCATTCTAACCAACATTTAAAATAAATTAAGTGCTTCATCTCTAACTTTTGACAAAGACAAATTAAGTGTTCTATCACATTGACTGTTGGCTGAATAATGGTTTAGTGAAATTCCTTTGACCTTCATTGAAGCATGATTTCTCATATCAATGGAATCCAGTCTTGTCAAACAGTGATATATAATTTTTCATAATTCACTGTATTTTTAGAACTCTTTTCTTTCACATTCTTTATGATCTCCACAATATGCCCTTTGGATCTACCTGTTTTTTTTTTAAAGTTTGTTTTTATTTATTTATTTATTTATTTATTTATTTATTTATTTATTTATTTATTTATTTATTTATATTTATTTATTTGACAGAATGATAGAGAGAGAGCACAAGTAGGCAGAGTGGCAGGCAGAGGGAGAGGGAGAAGCAGGCTCTCTGCTGAGCAGAGAGCCGGACATGGGACTCGATCTCAGGGTCCAGGATCATGACCTGAGCCGAAGGCAGCTGTTTAACTGACTGAGCCACCCAGGCACCCCTAAAGTTTTTATTTTAATTCGAGTTAGTTAACATACAGTATTATATTAATGTCAGGTGTACAATATAGTGATTCAAAACTTTCATACATCACCCAGTGCTCATCACAATAAGTGCACTCCTCAATCTCCATCACCTCTTTCACCCACCCCTCTCACCTCTGGTAACCATCAGTTTGTTCTCTATAAATAGAGTCTGTTTCTTGGTTTGTCTCTCTCTTTATCTTTTTTTCCCTTTGTTCGTTTTTTTTGTTTCTTAAATCCCACATCCTGAAATGTGATGTCATATGATATTTGTCCTTCTCTGACTGACTTATTTTGCTTAGCAGGATACTCTCTAGCTCCAACTGTGTCTTTACAAATGGCAAGATTTCATTCTTTTTTATGGCTGAGTAATATTCCATGGTAGATATATACCACATCTTCTTTATCCATTCATCAATCAGCGGACACTTGGGCTGTTTCCATATCTTGGCTATTAGTAAATAATGCTTCTATAAACACTGGGGTGCATGTATCCCATTGAATTAGTGTTTTTGTATCCTTTCAGAAAATATCCAGTAGTAGGATTGCTGGTTCATAGGTAGTTCTATTTCTAACTTTTTGAGGAACCTCCATACTGTTTTCCACAGTGGCTGCAAAGTCTGAATTCCCACCAACAGTGTAAGAGCATTCCTCTTTCTCCCCATCCTTGGCAATACCTGTTGTTGTTTGTGTTGTTGATTTTAGTCATTTTGACAGGTATGAGGTGATATCTCATTGTAGTTTTGATTTGTATTTCCCTGACAGTAAGTGATGATTAACATCTTCTCATGTGTCTGTTGGCCACCTGGGTGTCTTCTTTGGAGAAATGTCTGTTCATGTCTTCTGCCCATTTTTTAATTGTATTATTTGTATTTTGGGTGTTGAGTTTGATGAATTCTTTACATATTCTGGATACTAACCGTTTATTAGGTATATGTCATTTGCAAATATCTTCTCTCATTCTGCAGGTTACCTTTTAGTCTTATTGATTTTGCCCCTCACTGGGGAACAAAATAAGCCAAAGCTTTTTATTTTGATGTAGTCCCAGTAGTTATTTTAGCTTTTGTTTCCCTTACCTCAGGGGACCTATCTAGAAAAAAGTTATTATGGCTGATATCAGAGAAATTACTGTCTGTGCTCTTTTCTAAAATTTTTATGCTTTCAAGTCTCACATTTAGGTCTTTAATCTATTTTGAATTTACTTTTGTGTATGGTATAAGAAAGGGGTCCAGTTTCATTCGTTTGCATGTTGCTGTCCAGTTTTCCCAACATGATTTGTTGAAGAGACTTTTTCCCATTGGATGTTCTTTCCTGCTTTGTCAAAGACTAATTGACCATAGAGTTGTGGGTTTATTTCTGAATTTTCTATTTTGTGGCCCTTGATCTGTGTGTCTATTTTTGTTCCAGTACTATCCTTTTTTGATTACCACAGCTTTGTAATATAACTTGAAGTCCAGAATTGTGATGCCTCCATCTTTGCTTTTCTTTTTCAAGATTGCTTTGGCTATGCGAGGTCTTTTGTCATTCCATACAAATTTTAGGATTGTTCTAGTTCTGTGAGAAAAATGCTCTTGGTATTTTGATAGGGATTGCATTAAATCTGTAGATTGCCTTGGGTAGTATAGATGTTTTAACACTTTTTGTTCTTCCAATCCATGAGCATGGAATGTCTTTCTGTTTCTTTGTGCCTTCTTCCATTTCTTTCATCAGTGTTTTTTTTTTTTTTTAAAGATTTTATTTATTCATTTGAGACACAGAGACAGAGAGAGAGAGAGAAAGCATGAGCAGGGAGAGAGACAGAGAGAGAGGGAGAAGCAGGCTCCTCACTGAGCAGGGAGCCCGATGCGGGGCTCGATCCCAGGACCCTGGGATCATGACCTGAGCCGAAGGCAGACGCTTAACCATCTGAGCCACCCAGGCGCCCCTCATCAGTGTTTTATAGTTTTCAGAGTACAGGTCTTTTACCTCTTTGGTTAGGTTTATTGCTAGGTATCCTATTATTTTTGGTGCAATTGTAAGTAGGATTGTTTTCTTAATTTCCCTTTCTGCTGCTTCTTTACTGGTGTATAGAAATGCAACAGATTTCTGTAGATTGATTTTGTATCCTGTGACTTTATTGAGTTTGTATAACAGTTCTAGCAATTTTTTGGTGGAGTCTGTTTGGATTTTCTATACATAATATTACGTCATCTGAAAATGTTACTTCTTCCTTTCTGATTTGGATGCCTTTTGTTTCTTTTTGTTGTCTGATTGCTGTGGCTAGGACTTCGAGTACAATGTTGAATAAAAGTGGTGAGAGCAGACATCCTTGTCTTGTTCCTGATCTTAGGGGAAAGGATCTTAGTTTTTCCCCATGGTGGATGATGTTAGCTGTGGGTATTTTATAAATGGCCACTATTACATTGAGGTATGTTCCCTCTAAACCTACTTTGTTG
>NW_023270842.1:0-12173 GCF_011800145.1 Mirounga leonina | reverse complement strand
GTGTTCTTATCATGAATGAATGTTGTACTTTGTGAAATGCTTTTTCTGTGTCTATTGAAATGATCATATGGTTCTTATCCTTTCTTTTATTGATGTGATGTATCATGTTGTTTGATTTGCAAATACTGAACCACGCTTGCAACTGAGAATAAATTACACTGGGTTGTGGTGAATGATTTTTTAATATATTATTAGATTTGGTTTGCTAGTATTTTGTTGAAGACTTTTGCATCTATGTTCATCAGGGATATTGGCCTGAAGATCTCTTTTTTAGTGGTGTCTTTATCTGGTTTTGGTATCAGGGTAATCCTGGCCTCATAGGATGAATTTGAAAGTTTTCCTTCCTTTTCTATGTTTTGGAATCGTTTGAGAAGAATAGGTATTCATTTTTCTTTAGATGTTTGATAGAATTTGCCTGTGAAGCCATGTGGTCCTGGACTTCTGTTTGTTGGCAGACCTCCGGGATTCTAAGCTTCCTTTCCTTTTGTTTTCTCTTGGGTACATTGGGGATAATTGCTTTCTTCTACCTTGTTGGTATGAGGGTGGAACCAGGTAAGTCTTTCTACCTTCCTTGAGCTCTGATGGTTCACGCTGCATTGCAAACACAGAGCACTTCAACTGAGGGATGCTCTTTCAGGTCTCACTGCCTTCAGTTTTGCAAAGTATTGTCTCTGCAGCATTGTGTCCTCTTATCTAGCATCTTTTCTCCAAGTGCACTGTACTTTCCAGCCATTCTGAAGGTGGTCTGTGGTGACAAGTTTTTGTCAGTCTCTTGTGCCTTCTCTTTCTTGGGTTCCACTTTCTGGTTTGCCCAGCACCCTGCTCTGTCACAGAAAGCAAGCTGAGAATGGACTAGTGTTTGGCAAGTGGGAGTCAAGGAAGCAGGGCAGATTAGAGATAAACTTCCCCTCCCTGTCAGAAAAAACATTCTTCTAGTCTGCATGGATTTTAATGTGTGATCCATTGTGGAGGAAACTGAGACTATTCTCAGTGATGTCCTGCATCCTCTGTATGCTGGGTGGGGAGTGACACACGCCTTTGCTCTCTGGCACTCAGTGGTCCTCCTGGAAGCCTGAACACAGGCAGCTGGTAGGGCTCATGTGTGCCACGGACCAGAACCCCCCTCTTCTCACACACTGCCTGCTCTCCCCTGTGGGTCGGGTTTGTCTACTCGCTTGCCCTGTGCAGTTTATCATGCTTAGCAGTGAGAGTTCTGGTTCATGGGAACAGTTCTGAAGCTTCCTACATAGGGCTTTGTGCCCTCTTTCTTATCGAGACTCCTGTCTCCTACTTGCACCCCTCAAGGGGTGAAGGTCAGCATAGGTCACTGGACCCTGGGAGAGATAGGTCCCGTTCCCATGTTACTTAAATGCCTTTCAGTTGCCCAGCCCACCCTGTGTTGTGTATACACCTGACAGAGGCCAAATGCTTTAGCCAAAGCATGAACAGACTCAGCCAGTCATCCTGTCTACCCCATCCTGACTGCAGTGCAGAGCTGCTGTTTCCCTCCAGTCTCTGCTCTGGATTCCAAGCCTGTCCTGAGCAGACACAGGAAGATTTGAGTCCCTGAAGTAGTCCTTAAGGAAGAGATGGTCTGATGTCCTCTCCAGTTCCAAGTCCTGCTAGTACAGGTGCTTTCCCTTATTACGTACTTTCTCCCTCCCTCCCTTTCTTCCTCCTCTCTCTCTCCCTCCCTCCCCCTCCCCCATTTCTCTCCCTGTCCATGTCTCCCTCCCTTCCTCTCTCCCTTTCTCTCCCTCTCTCTCTCCCTCCTTCCTTCTCTTTCCCTTCCTCTTCCTCGCTCCCTCTCTCCCTCCTTCTCTCTCTTTCTTTGCCTCTCTCTCTCTCCCTGTCTCCCTATCTTCCTCCCTCCTCCTCCCCCATTTCTATCCCTTCCGCCCTTCTCTTTCCCTCCCTCCCTCTCTCTCTTCCTTCCTCCCTCTCTCCCTTTCCCTCCCTCTCTCCCTCCCTTCCTCCTTCTCTCTCTCTCCCCCCTCTATCTCCCTCTCTTCCTTCTCCCCCTCCCCCACACATAAAGCAGGCTGTACCTTCACTCAGCTTCTCCCAGCCTTTCTTCCGACCTTGTTCAATCTTCCTGTTTCTAGCAAATAATGACATTAATGAGGAAAACCACTAACTTCACATGATTTTAAACAACTATGGCTTATATGCTTAAATGTGTTGGTTTGACATTGAGGAAGCCAGGTCCTGGGGAAATGGCATGAAGAGCAGTTTGAGTAAAATGAAGAAGACTTTGGGAATAAAAAACATTTGTTAGTGAAGATCTAAATCCTACTTTCTGGAAAGGAGGCTTGTTGGTGAGGAATGCTGGTTGTAACAAGGCCTGGGTCAGCTAAGCAGCTTCATTTCAGACCAGGGAGTGGTACAAGGTTACACCCAAGGCAGCCAGGCCCAGAGTTACTACTAATTTTCCAGTTCCTACCTCTGGAAGAATTTCTGTTATTTTGGGTTTTATTTTTCTTTATTTTTTTCCCCCTAGCTTTCAATGTGTCCTGAAACAACCCCAAATAAGCTTCTAAAAGTTGTAATCATCTAAATAATAATACAATAATACTTAGTAATAATTTGTTTTATAATGGGCAATGTACCAAATGATTTACATAATTATCTCATTGAATCCTCATAACGTACGTATAAAATATAGGCAATTGTTACCCTCATATTACAGATTTAAAAAAAGAGTTCTGGAAAGGCTAAGTGACTTTCCCAAGGTCACACTCCTAGTTAGTGGCAGAGCAGAATTAGACATTTTAATCTAAATTTGAGACTGAAGCCCTTTCCATTACATTTTGGCTGTTCTCAATCTTTGGAGGTACAGAGGGGATAGTGATAGCCTTGAAAACTCCTCTCATTCAAGAAGACACCGTGGAAGGAGTATCAGCCCCCAAGTCCTTCAATGGCAAGGGAGACATTCATAACAATAAGGTTTGTCATGGGAAAAATAAGTCCTTAGACTAATGAATTCATTTATTCAGGAAGTACTTATTGCAAAATTATTATGTGTAAGGTCTCATTCAAGGAACTGGAGATACAGTGGAGGAAAAAGGAAATGATAGGTACTTTTCCTCCCCTCATAAAGCTTATATTCCCGTGGGAAGAGAGATGATAAAAAAAAAGTTAAGTGTCATACGAGAATTAAAATCAGTCAATGGATAGAAAGTGACTTAGGTGACAGATTTTTTGGTAGAAACTGACAAGTTGATTTAAATGGAAATAGAAAGGACCTATCAAAGCCAAAACCATTTTTGAAAAAGTATTTCTTTTAAGCTTTATTAAGCTTAAAGACTTAACATTACCAGATTTCAAGACTTACTTATAAGCCCGTGCCAACATATATACAAATAAGGACATAGCACAATGAGAACGCAGTAGAGTTCAGGAATAGACCCACATATGTATGGTCAATTTATTTTCTATAAAGGTGGCAAAGGAATTCAATGGGAAAAGGATAATCTTACAATAAGTGGTGTGAAAACAATTGATATCCATATGCAACAAAAAAAGATTCAAATCTTACCTCATACCAGATATAAAAAATAAACTTGATATGGAAAATCATAGGCTAAATGTAAGAGTTAAAAAACTGTAAAACTTTCAGAAGAAAAAAGAGAGGAAAATCTTAGTGGCCTTAGGTCTGGCCGAGGAGGCTGGAGCCCAGTAGGGGAGAGCAGTGAGGAGCTGGACACTACTGAAGTGGGCAGGGGTGTTTAAGTTTAACTTATTTGTCAAGAATATTTTATAAAGTTGTTGAATATATCCAGAAGGAGGTATGTAGCATTTGGTTGTCCCTTGATTTACGTTTTAAAAAGGTCATTCTGAATGCTGTTTGGACAATATTTTTTAGTGAGGTCAAAGTACAAAGGGGCAATTTGGTTAGGAGGCTGTGGTGGTAGTTGGGATAAGAGATATTGGTGCCTTCCTGGGGGTGGTACCAGTAGAGATGGAAAGGAGTGCACAGATGCAGATAATGTCTAGGGAGTAGAGGTAAATGGACCTTGCAGATGGGTTGGAGATAGAGGGTGATGGGAGAGAGAGAGATAAGAGTCAGAAGCTGCTGGATTCTGGCTTGAGCCACTGCTACATGGGGTGGATTGATCCCTGAGATGGAAAACAAGATCGGTGAAAGACTTTCAGATACATTATCTTTTTTGTTTTTACAACAATCCTTGAGAGGTAGTAAAAACATAATCCCTATTTTACAAATAAGGTAGTTAAGCTTCTGAGAGAATAGATTTATTTCTATCCACACAGCTGGTAAATGGAAAGGCTGTGTGGCAATCTTGGGCTTCTTGGGGCAGGCGATCTGTTGCTTGTTTCCCTACCAAACTGACTCCCAGAAAGAATCCTGCTCCTCAGCACCATCACCGTTGCCGAGTACAAGCACTTGACTCTTTTCTGCTACAACTCTATTTCAGGTTAATTTACCTTGTACTTAGGACTTTGACACTCAGATGGTTTAACAGCTATTTCAGACATCTATTTCTGCTAAAAGATGCACTGTCCCTATTTTTGGAAGTCAGATGATGCACAGGAAAGGTAACATGATAGGGAACGTTTTGCCCCTCATAAATCACTGACTCAAATCATAACCAGATTATGAGAGATACAAATATCCTAATGACTGCCTATGACACCTGTAAAGATGCCAGTACATAATTGTGTTCCTCTTTGATGTTTTAATAATATTGACATAGAATATTAAAGACTATCTGAAATGCAGTTTTAGATATTTTACAGACATTATCTCCACTATGTTTTACAGTAACACTGGAAGGCTCAGGAAGGTTAATTTCCCCAAACATCTAGAAAGTGCCTGTGTGAATATTTGATTCACAAGTTTGTAAAGCCAAACAAAGATCATTCTCCTTTCACTATGATACTACTTATTTCAGGGAAGAAATCCAATGCTGCTTTGGTCTTGCCCCTTTGACCTTTAGTGTTCCTCTCCTGCCTCCCCCCTCCCAACGAGTCAGCATTAGTGATGGGATGTAGGCAAAATTCCCCACAATTGATTACTCTAGTAAAGAATTTATTATCTGGGGATGCCTGGGTGGCTCAGTTGGTTAAGCATCTGACTCTTGGTTTTGGCTCAGGTCATGATTTCAGGGTCCTGGAATTGAGCCCCACATCAGGCTTCATGCTCAGCAGGGAATCTGCTTCCTCTCTCTCTCTCTCCCTCTGCTCCTCCCCTGCTTGTGTGCTCTCTATCTCTAAAATAAATGAATAAATAAGTCTTTTTTAAAAAAGAATTTATTATCTGGAAGCATCATAAAACTTGTTTCTTAGACATTTTCTAGATAATGCCTATAACAAGGATCTTTGATTTTCTGCAAGAATGACACCCATTTAGTTATTTTATATGGTGCCCCCATATTTCTTCCTCACAAATACTGTGTGGAAAAACTCTGTTATTTAATGTGGGTGAGTTAAAATAAAATTTTACCACTGTCCTTTAGAGGTTTTCATAAATGCCCTGGGAACTTGCAAATCTGTTGATTTTAGATCTATAATCTGTAACACTGTCTGCTGACAGCTTTTCAAGGAAGATAGGAGGTAATCAATGTAAAGTCGGTGGAAGTTTGGCTAACAAAACTAACCAAGGGCAACATTTAACCTATGTTCAATAAGGAGGATCTGTCTTGATATCTTCAGTGGAAACTCATTATGAAATGTAGACAAATAATTTAGACATAAATCTGTTTTGCGGGTTTTGCTTGCTTTCATCATCATGTAATGGTAATTAGCTGAGTTTCACTGGGCTGTGACTAACTCTAAACCTCTCAGCAGGCTGGGAGTAGGATGCCAGGCTGTGGTAGTGAGAGCTAGATGGCACTAGTGTAACTGTCAGCTGCCCAATCATTAACAGTCCTCTGACTGTGATGAAAGAGGTTTCTAGAATAAGAAATTCAGTTCTGGCTGCTTGCATTTTCTCTAAGTGCAACACAATAAAACACAAAACAGAGAGCATTCTCTTCTCTCTTTCTCTCTCATGCTTGTCCTTGCTTTCTTTCTGATAACACCCATGTGTAGGAGGCTGTGTGTGTGTGCGCACACAACCTTGTTGAACTTTTCCTTAGAATAAACAATTGGGAACCACTAGTCCTGGGCTCTCTGGAGATTTGACACACACAAGCCTTCTCCCCTATGTCCTAGATGCAGCAGTTGTTTTTCTGCCTAACGACAGAGGTGTTAGAGTTTTTACAGGTCATACGTGAACTCAGGCCAGAGCCTGCTACGTGAACAGCTTGTAATCTGACAGGAAGGACAATGGTATCTTAGAGTTGGAAGGAGACACTGGATGTTTTTCAGTTCAACTTCCCACTTGGGAATGTTTGGAGTTCATTTTTTAATTTTGGAAAACATTTTACTGCCAGATATTTGAGACTATCAGCAAAGGTTAAGGAAGGCCAGGAAAAAGTTTCTGGTGTAGGAAGGCTGGAGATGGTGCCCGTGACTGGGTTCTCTTACATGAGAGTGCAGGAAGGCCAGGAGATGAACAAAATGGTACCTTCCAAGTGTGTGCTGCTATGTCACATGGCGTCCTGTAGGGGGAGCTGAGCCGTTCAACAGCTTCAGCAGCTGCCTTGAAGGTCCTGAGACTTTGTTCCCCATTACTCATCTTTCTTTACCCCTCTCTCCAACAGCTTTCCAGCTGTCATGAATGTCATGTATTTGATATGATATATCACCCACTCTTGATACAAGAAGAACAGAGCCTACAGAGCACAGGAAGGAGAAAGACAGTGATAGAGGACATGATGTATACATACTAGCTGGCCTCTAGGAAATCTTTTTTTCCCTGATTTTTCCTTTTCAGCCTGCCTCAGAGTCACATACTATACTCAGAGATGAGATTTATTTTTGAATTGAGGCCATTTTTACTTCACAGGAACTTGTGAAACTGCACTTTGGTGAGTTATTGGGTCTGGGATTCCTGAAAACAGTTTAAAAGGAGTGTGTGTGGGGGGGACAACAAGTAATAAGATTGCTGAGGATAAAACCCTAAAAATTAGGTGGGAATCTAGGTAACTTTTGATAGAAGGAGAAATAGTGGCTTTAAGGTGTAGGCAAGGCCTGGCTCTAGGAGTAGGGGTCTGAAGGGTTTTGGGGGGGGGGGTCTCTGGTAACTGGCAATTAGCTAAGGGCAGAACATTTGGAGGGGGAGTGAGGGTCATCTGTGATGGAAGTGGAGGGGGAGTAAGTAAAAAACTCACTTTACTTGGGTTCACGTTCTCTTGAGACTTTGTCTTGGTATCTGAGATTCTAGACTTATCCTAAATGGAAATTTACTTTTTCAGTACTTAGAAAGCATTCCATGTACTGTACTGTTGGTTGCTGATTTAGCATCCTTTCTTTCTTTCCACCTTACTTCCCAACAGATGTGATTTTTTTTTTTAAGATTTTATTTGTTTATTTGACAGAGAGAGAGACAGCAAGAGCAGGAACACAAGCAGGGGGAGTGGGAGAGGGAGAAGCAGGCCTCCTGCCGAGCAGGGAGCCCGATGTGGGACTCCATCCCAGGACCCTGGGATCATGACCTGAGCTGAAGGCAGACGCTTAACGACTGAGCCACCCAGGCGCCCAGATGTGATTTTGTTATATACAAACTTTTGGGAGAGCCACGTGTCTAAGGAAGCCTGGTCCTAGGTCCTCTGTGGGATGGAGGGTGACGGGGTTCAAATTGATGTTCTAAGCCAATCAAAGCAGTTCCATCCTCTAGGAATCTTTGGTTTGGACACAAACAAGAGACAAACCTGGCCACCAAAACATGAGGAAAAGTCTGTGGGAGGCTACTAAGAAAAGTTAACTTATTTTTAAAAAAGATACACAGAAGAGATGGTTTTCTCTTCCTCTGGATGTTTTAATGTTTGGATGATGTCACATGAGGAACTATTGTAGAATTTTCTAACCATGAGAGGAACTGCCCTGAGGACAAAATGAACCACCCAAAATGGCAGAACAGAGAGAAAGAACTTGGATCCTTAATGCTGTTGTTGAGCCATTAAATCAACTGAACTCGCAATCACTTCACCTCTAGAGTTCTTGCTTTGTGGCATAATGAATTTTCTTAGTATTTAAACCTTTTAGAAGTTTTTTTTAAAAGTTTATTGAAGTAAATTAACATACACTGAAATATATCCTTTTTTGCATAGAATTCTATGAATTTTGACAAATGCATTAGAGTTGTTTATCTGTTGTACATTGTTAAAGTATGCTTTGTGATTAATTAATTCATTTTATTCAGAAAATTTTATTGTGCATTAACTCCACCAACCAGGTTCTGTGAAGAATATCAAATGAACCATGGTATGGCCTTTTGCCTCAAGGAAATATTCATTTATTTTATATGAAATATACAAATAAAGGATGATTCTATAATAGCATTGCTTGAAAAGAAAACATGCCAGAATCCTTAGTTTCATTCATTCCTTCATTTCATTCCTTCAATAAATATTTGTTGAATATCTATTAACATGTCTGTTCTTAGAGATCTGTAAATAGATAAAACCTACCCGGAAATCTGAAATATAAATTAAAACTTAAAATACAATGAAATGTCTCCTATTCAGAGTTCTAATAAATTTTTATCAGCACATTAGTTATGAAATATATAAATTTATACTTTGAAACAGTCTATTTGTATAGGCTTTTTCTGTTCTTCTTGTTTATAAGACCCTGAAGGAGTTAATAATCCCATCTCAGACCCATCCTCAGAATAACTAGCACATTGTCTTGTCTATAGTAAGTGCTCAAAATAAATATTTGCTTAATGAATTAAATATTTTTTGGTAAATGAGCCAACTTTAGTAAGCCTTGAAGGACATACCACATTTGCCTCAAATGCCTAGATCTTCTGACTAAAGTAATGTGACTGAAAAAAAAATAAAGGCAAAATATTTATGATGAAAACATTTTCAAACAGAAGTTGTAATTAATAACTATCTTTTTTTTTTTAAAGATTTTATTTATTTATTTGAGAGAGAGAATGAGACAGAGAGAGAGAGAGCATGAGATGGGGGAGGGCCAGAGGGAGAAGCAGGCTCCCTGCCGAGCAGGGAGCCCGATGTGGGACTCTATCCCGGGACTCCAGGATCATGACCTGAACCCAAGGCAGTCACTTAACCAACTGAGCCACCCAGGCGCCCCAATAACTATCTTTATATTGGCCATTCTAACCAACATTTAAAATAAATTAAGTGCTTCATCTCTAACTTTTGACAAAGACAAATTAAGTGTTCTATCACATTGACTGTTGGCTGAATAATGGTTTAGTGAAATTCCTTTGACCTTCATTGAAGCATGATTTCTCATATCAATGGAATCCAGTCTTGTCAAACAGTGATATATAATTTTTCATAATTCACTGTATTTTTAGAACTCTTTTCTTTCACATTCTTTATGATCTCCACAATATGCCCTTTGGATCTACCTGTTTTTTTTTTAAAGTTTGTTTTTATTTATTTATTTATTTATTTATTTATTTATTTATTTATTTATTTATTTATTTATTTATATTTATTTATTTGACAGAATGATAGAGAGAGAGCACAAGTAGGCAGAGTGGCAGGCAGAGGGAGAGGGAGAAGCAGGCTCTCTGCTGAGCAGAGAGCCGGACATGGGACTCGATCTCAGGGTCCAGGATCATGACCTGAGCCGAAGGCAGCTGTTTAACTGACTGAGCCACCCAGGCACCCCTAAAGTTTTTATTTTAATTCGAGTTAGTTAACATACAGTATTATATTAATGTCAGGTGTACAATATAGTGATTCAAAACTTTCATACATCACCCAGTGCTCATCACAATAAGTGCACTCCTCAATCTCCATCACCTCTTTCACCCACCCCTCTCACCTCTGGTAACCATCAGTTTGTTCTCTATAAATAGAGTCTGTTTCTTGGTTTGTCTCTCTCTTTATCTTTTTTTCCCTTTGTTCGTTTTTTTTGTTTCTTAAATCCCACATCCTGAAATGTGATGTCATATGATATTTGTCCTTCTCTGACTGACTTATTTTGCTTAGCAGGATACTCTCTAGCTCCAACTGTGTCTTTACAAATGGCAAGATTTCATTCTTTTTTATGGCTGAGTAATATTCCATGGTAGATATATACCACATCTTCTTTATCCATTCATCAATCAGCGGACACTTGGGCTGTTTCCATATCTTGGCTATTAGTAAATAATGCTTCTATAAACACTGGGGTGCATGTATCCCATTGAATTAGTGTTTTTGTATCCTTTCAGAAAATATCCAGTAGTAGGATTGCTGGTTCATAGGTAGTTCTATTTCTAACTTTTTGAGGAACCTCCATACTGTTTTCCACAGTGGCTGCAAAGTCTGAATTCCCACCAACAGTGTAAGAGCATTCCTCTTTCTCCCCATCCTTGGCAATACCTGTTGTTGTTTGTGTTGTTGATTTTAGTCATTTTGACAGGTATGAGGTGATATCTCATTGTAGTTTTGATTTGTATTTCCCTGACAGTAAGTGATGATTAACATCTTCTCATGTGTCTGTTGGCCACCTGGGTGTCTTCTTTGGAGAAATGTCTGTTCATGTCTTCTGCCCATTTTTTAATTGTATTATTTGTATTTTGGGTGTTGAGTTTGATGAATTCTTTACATATTCTGGATACTAACCGTTTATTAGGTATATGTCATTTGCAAATATCTTCTCTCATTCTGCAGGTTACCTTTTAGTCTTATTGATTTTGCCCCTCACTGGGGAACAAAATAAGCCAAAGCTTTTTATTTTGATGTAGTCCCAGTAGTTATTTTAGCTTTTGTTTCCCTTACCTCAGGGGACCTATCTAGAAAAAAGTTATTATGGCTGATATCAGAGAAATTACTGTCTGTGCTCTTTTCTAAAATTTTTATGCTTTCAAGTCTCACATTTAGGTCTTTAATCTATTTTGAATTTACTTTTGTGTATGGTATAAGAAAGGGGTCCAGTTTCATTCGTTTGCATGTTGCTGTCCAGTTTTCCCAACATGATTTGTTGAAGAGACTTTTTCCCATTGGATGTTCTTTCCTGCTTTGTCAAAGACTAATTGACCATAGAGTTGTGGGTTTATTTCTGAATTTTCTATTTTGTGGCCCTTGATCTGTGTGTCTATTTTTGTTCCAGTACTATCCTTTTTTGATTACCACAGCTTTGTAATATAACTTGAAGTCCAGAATTGTGATGCCTCCATCTTTGCTTTTCTTTTTCAAGATTGCTTTGGCTATGCGAGGTCTTTTGTCATTCCATACAAATTTTAGGATTGTTCTAGTTCTGTGAGAAAAATGCTCTTGGTATTTTGATAGGGATTGCATTAAATCTGTAGATTGCCTTGGGTAGTATAGATGTTTTAACACTTTTTGTTCTTCCAATCCATGAGCATGGAATGTCTTTCTGTTTCTTTGTGCCTTCTTCCATTTCTTTCATCAGTGTTTTTTTTTTTTTTTAAAGATTTTATTTATTCATTTGAGACACAGAGACAGAGAGAGAGAGAGAAAGCATGAGCAGGGAGAGAGACAGAGAGAGAGGGAGAAGCAGGCTCCTCACTGAGCAGGGAGCCCGATGCGGGGCTCGATCCCAGGACCCTGGGATCATGACCTGAGCCGAAGGCAGACGCTTAACCATCTGAGCCACCCAGGCGCCCCTCATCAGTGTTTTATAGTTTTCAGAGTACAGGTCTTTTACCTCTTTGGTTAGGTTTATTGCTAGGTATCCTATTATTTTTGGTGCAATTGTAAGTAGGATTGTTTTCTTAATTTCCCTTTCTGCTGCTTCTTTACTGGTGTATAGAAATGCAACAGATTTCTGTAGATTGATTTTGTATCCTGTGACTTTATTGAGTTTGTATAACAGTTCTAGCAATTTTTTGGTGGAGTCTGTTTGGATTTTCTATACATAATATTACGTCATCTGAAAATGTTACTTCTTCCTTTCTGATTTGGATGCCTTTTGTTTCTTTTTGTTGTCTGATTGCTGTGGCTAGGACTTCGAGTACAATGTTGAATAAAAGTGGTGAGAGCAGACATCCTTGTCTTGTTCCTGATCTTAGGGGAAAGGATCTTAGTTTTTCCCCATGGTGGATGATGTTAGCTGTGGGTATTTTATAAATGGCCACTATTACATTGAGGTATGTTCCCTCTAAACCTACTTTGTTG